>NC_035437.2:84033731-84333731 GCF_002127325.2 Helianthus annuus
CCGTTCGGACAACAGTCCAATCGGGCAGCGCCTTGTCCTGGTCGGCCTGTTTGTCTCACACTTGGTAGTTCTGATTGTTTACAAACTACTATAAAAAATTTAAACCAACCCCGCGAGGACTGTATCCCTGCTGACTCAGACCAACGGGTTGAGGGTGACCGCTGTCTGGAAGGGGGCCTACCATATTTTGCATTAATAACTTACTTAATTATCTTTCAATATTCCGACCTAGTGGGATTGTATCCTTGCTGACTCAAACCACTAGGTTGGGGGTAACGTCGCCTTCAAAAGAGGGGCCTACTACTATAACTAAGATAATCTCTTAAAATGCCCAAAGTGCGGAAATCATCAAAAGGGTACAAGAAAGATAAGTTAGATCCAAGTGATTCTTTCTTGTTTATCTTTTTTTTTTTATCTTTTGTTTTTATCTTTTTATTAGTTTAAACGTCTTTTCTCAATGTTTGGTTCGATTAGACGTTGATGATAAGCCAGTATTAAAATCTCTTGTGTCCTCGGACGACCTCGGTATCTTGCCATCACTATACTACGTCCGCGATGGGTGCACTTGCCCTAGAGTGTGTGTAGAGTGATAGTAGAATATCGTGTTTTATAAATTTAAAACTTGAAGTCGGCGAGTAAAAAGGGCTAAAAATATAACTAAAAATATACACACCCGCACACACGTCAGTAGCGTCGGGTATGAGGTCAATTCGACAGTCAATGAAATGAGGAGGAGGAAGAACAGGTAGGTCTTCGGGGAAAACGTCAGGAAAGTCACGAACGACAGGAACATCACTCACGCCTTTTACTTTATCCTTCTTTTCCATGGTGTGGGCCAGAAAGGCAATGTACTCCTTGCGCAAGTATTTATTCGCTTGAGTACACGACATAAGTTTGAGACCCTTTCAGGGTTTCTCACTGTAGACGTGTAAAGAATCATCGGACGGTGGTGGAAGACTAATAAATTTCTCAGAGCGAACAACTTCAGAACGGAACTTTCGAAGCAGTCCATTCCTACTATGATGTCAAAACTACCCAATTGCAAGGGTATGAGGTCGATCAAGAATTGGTGTTCGTTGAGGTTAAGAGTACAATCACGAAGAATGGAATAAAAAATTATAGACTTTCTGGTTAACGACGAATGATTTTGGCAACTTAGAGCATCTACATTTAAGCAGTTGTTCAAAATTCTACGGATATAGACTTTTATCCACACCGGTATCAAAAGCAAGAAGCATAATCATCGTTTACAAGAAACGTACCATGATGACGTCGTTGTTGTTTGTGCCTGAGCGGCTTGATGACGAAAGACTCGTTCCGCGAGGAGCTTGGTTGCGTCTGGCTGTTGCGCTGCGGGCATTGGTTGCTGAGGTGGCTTGGTCGCCACACTGTAACAGGTGTGACCGTTTTTTGCCGAAAGTTGGTTGTGGTTTTGGGCTGGAGCTTGTTTTGGTTGCCTTGTGGTTTTTGGCCATTTTCGCCATTGAGTGTTCAAATGCCCGAATTGATTGCACGTGGTGCAAAAGGCGGCACGGTGTGTATGTTAGGTGGGTGGTAAGTTAAGTACTACACTTGGGTGAGTCCTAGTGTAGGCTCGCTTGGCTGCTGCGACGGGTGTCCGTTGGACAACCCTTAATCATGTTAAAAAGTCGAATTAATCTTCACTTAATCGCGTAATTATCTTGAATTAGATGACTACGGTTGCTTATGTTTCAGGTGCGTTCAGGAGCTTAAAAGGGGTAAAACGCAGCTTTGGAAGGTTTAGAGATGGACGAGTCGTGCGTGGGAAGAATGAAGAAACCAAAACACACAAGTCAGGGCATTCCACCGTAAATTACGAAAGTCCACCGTAACTTACGGGTGGGCCACCGTAGTTACGGTGGAGGCTCGAGAAATCCGTAACTGCCTCATTAATCAGTTTTGGGTGTCTTTTTCACATTATCTCTGTTAGGGCTGGATTTTTACTGTACGTGATCCTTACACGTGATTCCTAACCAGTGATCCTTGTTCCTTGGCAACAGTGATCCTCAGCAGGACTTCAGGATCAGGATCAGGACCATTATAGGATCCTCATGCTAACAGTTACCTTCGTTTAATACAATGTTATTTTGCAGGAAAATCTAGCAGGATACGCTCTTAGCATCATAATCAAGGGACGCGTCTTCACAATTATAGCATGAGCTTAATCGGAGATAGACGTTGCAAAGGATATGGAAACTTAGCTTGATTTATGGGCGGCAATTTAGGCTAGATTGTCTTTTATTTCTAAAGGGTTAATGAGCTGATATTAGTCCTTTTACCTAAATAGTCACCTACACTTGTATAAATACCACTTCTTCCTCATTTGGAAAGAGGACACAACACAATTCTCACACGCTTAGACACTCAAACTATAGTGATCCTTGTACTCAGCTCATTATCATCCCACAGTGTGTAACTATATTTTTCTTATATTGAAGTTGGTGATCGGTAGTTGCCATCACCCGAGGTGTTTTTATGCCGGAGATCATACATTGATCAAAGGCTTTTCCTCGTATAATCATGTGTGTCTTTGCATATTTCTCACAAAATTGATCCTTTACTTTTATAATTAACCAAGCATCATTACCCCGTTTACATAAAAGTTTGGTTACATTATCCTTGTGTGATTTTTGACCAAAACAGTTGGCGCCCACCGTGGGCAATGGTGCTCATTCACAAGAAAACTCTTTGTTCAAATCATTTCGAAGAATTACATGGCTTCATTCATTGAAAAACATGTTCACGGCAATGTCTGCAGTCACCTCGTCTCAGAACACTCTGCCTCCTCCACCGGCAGGATCCCAGAAGAATGCTGAGAAGAGACAAACTCCTACTAATTCTAAAACTCCATCTCCTTCTGCTATGAATTCCTATATTCCCAGTACTAGTGATGTATTTACTTTGATTTTGCAGATGAAGATCGTATGCAGCGCGAGGATGAAACTAATGATAGGATCCTCAGGGAAATTGGGATCTCAAAGACAAAAGAGAACGGCAGAGGATCATTCCCCACTGATGCCCAAATCCTTGAGCTTTGATACTCCAATGATCACTTCTCAGCCATCGGGAATTCCAGACGTGCAAATTGTGGGAGAATCAAGAGGATTGCACCTCGGATCGACAGCAATGACTCAGACATCAAGCTCACACTTTCAACCGGCAGGATCCTATCCCAGCATAGGATCCTTCATGAATTCGGAAGCCTATCCGGGAACACAGCAGCTTCAAGGATCCTACTTTATTTCCAGGATCATCCAGGGTCAAGGACCTTCTTTGTTCCAGGATCCCCAGGGTCAAGGATCCTCCTTCGCTCCAGGATCCTTCCAGATACCAGGATCCTTCCAAATGCCAGGATCTCTAAAAAGTTTGCAAACAGGAAGTCTAGATGTCATCAAGGGACTTCATTCCAATGCAGACCATTTGCTTCCACTGGTCCTCCGTTATCCCCAAATCCCAGCATATGGATTCACTAACTTGAACCCAATGGGAGTAATACTTTAAATAATCATCTTACTACTGACCATGGATTCATGCAGGATACATGTGTCAATCATGTGTATGGCCATGGGAATTGCAGAAGCTAAAAGATATGATCTCAAAGTGTTCCAGGGGTAGTCAAGCCTTATCCCAGAGATTGCAGATGGAAGCCACAAGGTATCCTCTTGCACCACCAATTTGTGATGCAGAGGTGCCCAAAAGGTTCCATATCCCTACTATGAAGCTGTATGATGGTACAACGGATCCAGAGGAGCACATAGCAACAATACAGGGAGAGGATGGAGATCAATCCTATCCCAGAAAAGCTGAAGGAAGCATGCCTATGTAAAGGATTTGGATCCACTCTTACTGTGTCCAGCTCTTAAGTGGCTGCTGTTTGGTCAAAAATCACACAAGGATAATGTAACCAAACTTTATGTAAACGGGGTATGATGCTTGGTTAGCTATGAAAGTAAAGGATCACTTCCGTGATAAAGATACAAAGACACAGTGATTTATACGAGGAAAAAGCCCTTGATCAATGTATGATCTCCGGCATAAAAAACCTCGGGTGATGGCAACTACCGATCACCAACTTCAATATAATAAAAATGTAGTTACAACTTCGGATGATAATGAGCTGAGTACAAGGATCACTGAGTGTCTAGGTGTTGAGAGTTGTGTCGTATGTTGTGTGTGTTCTTCCGAATGAGGAAGATGGGTATTTATACATGTGTAGGTAACTTATTTTAGGTAGATAGACCACTAATCAGCTCATTACCCCTTTAGAAATAAAGATAATCTAGCCTAAATTGTTGCCCTTAGATCAAGCCATGTTTCCATATCCGGCACAACGTTCATCTTCAATTCAGCTCTTGCCATATTTGTGAAAGCGCGTCCCTGGATCATGATATGTAGGGCATATCCTGCTAGATGTTCCTGCAAAATAATATTGTAGCAATCGAAAGTGACCGTTAGTATAAGGATCACCTCAATGTCCCATGATCCTGATCCTGAGGTCCGGCTGAGGATCACTGCCTGCCAAAGAAATAAGGATCACTGGTTAGGATCTCGTATAAGGATCATTCATAGTAAAAAATCCAGCCCTAACAATTGCCCCCAAAATATAAGGAGTTAATTGTAAATAGATGAGTTATATTTGTTTTGAGCTTATCTCTAACGGACGATTCCGGTTTACTAGCCGTTGTACATGGACTAGCCGTTAGGATATTTACGTCACTGATGTGACAATCCCTGCGGATCATCATTATAAATAGGGGATAGGGTTAGGATCATTTTGCATTTAAATTCGAAGTATCTTCCTTTATAATCGTCACCGAAGGCTTGATCAGGTATCATCTTCTTCTTTTTCTTCTTTGCTCTGTTCTTTCTTGCTTTTACCCTGTTTTCATCTCGAATATGCTTCTTCGGAATTCACCGCACAAAGGCTCTAAGAAGGATAGTCCCTTGAAAAGCCAGGGGATTATCAAAGATTCTCCTACGGAGAGATGCTGCTTTACCGATATCCAAATAGACAAGATTCGCCATTGTTTCCCAGCGAATGTTGTTTTCAAACCCTTTGATCCTACTGCTCTGAGTGATTTTGTCTCAGATGTCTGGGTGGCTTTTCCTGCTACTCCCTTCCTCATTGGGTATTCATATCCTTTTCCGATGTTCACCCAATCTTTCTTCTCTCTTACCGGCATCTCATATATCCAAGCTATGCCGATGATCTGGAGGGTTCTATATACCTTCGAGAGGATCATCGAGCAAGAAGGGATTGATTTGGGGATGTCAGAGTTAGCTGAACTTTATGATCTCACCACCTTTGGTTCTCACCGGTACTTGTTGAAACGGAAAGCTGGGGAGGATCATCCCATTTTCAAAGTGACCAAGAATGATGCCAACTGGAAACGTAGATTTTTCTTTGTTAAGAGGGATTCCATCCCGGATGGGAAGGATCTGCCCAAGGAATGGGCCACTCATGGTAGGATAGAGGATCCTTGAAGGATCACTATCAGTCCTGTCTCGTATGATGAGGATCACTGATATCTTTTCTTTTTTGTCTTTTTATGCAGCTATCTCCGTTGCTCACTTAAGGTTGACCCCTGCTGCCAAAGAAAGAGTGTTAGCTTTCAAGAAGCTTGATCCTGAAGTTCGAAGCTTTCAGATTATTATCCAAGATTCTCAAGAGATATCCTCTGCATCTGCCACAATGTCAAGTAAGTATCCTCATAAAAAATAAGTCTTATGTGAAAGTATTCAATTTAATAAGGGAACTTATCTTGTTTTTGAATTGTGTAGGTGCCGGAAAGTCTGCCAGGTCTGTTAAATCTGCCTCCATGTTTGGGATAAGTGACCTTGCCAATGTCACGTCTTCTAAGAAAAAGAAGGCTCCTGCTGCCAGCCCTTCAGTCTCAGCTCCTAAAGCGTCCATTCGGGGTAAGGGAAAAAAGAGGAAAACCTCTGATGAACTCCAGGGATTCCCTCTCCTTCGTCAGCAATTTCTTGACTATGTGAACGAGGTGAGGATCACTGCCCCTGTTGGTTATCTAGTATCTTTCGAGGATCACCTGATTCCGAGCTTGTTTTTATTTCTTTTGTTTGCAGAAACTTGCTGAGATTGAAACTTATATTGGCAATGTTGAGGACCAGGAGAGCCAGATTGCCGATCTTCAGCAAATGGGTGTGTTGAAGGATCTCAAGATAGCGGATCTTGAGAAGGAACTCCAGGCCACCAAGGATGAAGCTGCTCAGAGGCTGATTGACATGGATAATGAGAAGCAGGAGATCATCCAGGATGCCAAGGTCTCTGCCGCAACTGCTATGTACAAGATACAACTACAAATGGCTGCGGAGGCTCAGGATCCTGCCTTTGACAAGAGCTCATGGGATGTTGAAGGTTGGAAGGCAAGGCTGGTAGACTTGGATGATGAGGAGGATGCTGAGGATATCCCAAGGCTGGAGGGAGGTGATGCTGGCAAGGATCATGGTGAAGCGAGTGGAGCTGGTGGTGATGGTGCAGCGAAGGTTTGAGCTGCAAGATTGGGCAATGATGGAAACTTCTAGACATAGCCGGAGCCCAATTTTTTTTTTTTTTGTTTAGTGGTTGTGATGTTTTTAAAACAATGTTGGTCTGTATTTGAACAATAGTTTAGGGTTGAGGATCCT
This sequence comes from Helianthus annuus, assembly GCF_002127325.2. Taxonomy (NCBI): domain Eukaryota; kingdom Viridiplantae; phylum Streptophyta; class Magnoliopsida; order Asterales; family Asteraceae; genus Helianthus; species Helianthus annuus. Next base: position 84,040,401 of record NC_035437.2, read on the forward strand.
GGATCCTTTGAACAACAGGTAGGATTACAAAAGGTGGAGGGATCCTCTGTTTGGGGGATGAAGCCTTTGTGATCCTGCTGCTTTTACTTTCCTGCAAAAATGCTAAGACCGCATAGACAATGGACACCCTTTGCCAACCCATGTGGACGGGCCACGTTTTGCTGGTAGAAATGTGGGTTGGCAATTTTGACAACTTTTTTGAAAGGGTTAATGATCCTTTGGTTTAATAATATAACTTTAATCTTTCTGGCTTATCTTGTGTTGTTATCCTTTTTGATTTTCAATTGTTTTGACACATGTTTGTTTGAAAAGTTGAGCAAATTATGTTTAAGAAATTTAGGATATGATCCTGGATCAAATATCCTATAATCGAAAGTTTTCAAGATAGTTTATTTTAAGGATCATAGGTTCAGTTGTCAAGGTCTAAAGGTTATTCAAATGAATAATGAAATTAAAAGTAGTTAAGGATCATACCTGAGGATCCAAGTTAGGATCCTAACCTTTAATCGAAATTACCATAGGTAAAACTTTAATGGATAACAAGGATTAAGGATCCTTAATCGTTTAACTTCGAAACCCTGAAAAAATGGAATATAACTTGGGACTAAGCCAATATAAAAGATAAGTTAGTAACTGGGGACAAGCCCAAAGGATAACTGATGATGGTCCCGGAGGATCACTGGGGACAAGCCCAAAGGATAACTGGGGACAAGCCCAAAGGATAACTGGGGACAAGCCCAAAGGATCGTATGTAAACTGGAGTATGGCCCTTTCTGGCAACTATCCAAACTTAGTGACATGAAAATGTCAAAACCTTAGCTAACGTGAAAACGTTAGAAACCTTAGGAACGGATGTATGGTGCGTCCACCATTATACGTAGGATCCCAAGTATAGCCAGTACGATGAGGTCGCCAGCCCCGAAAATGGGTACTGATCCCAAAGACATGAACTATATCAGGATCATCGTGCGCTGCTGGCGGAAACTGGGGATAATCCCAAGGATAACTGGGGTTGGACCCGAGGATCTGTGATGCTTTTGAAGATCTTTGATGATATGCTGGAGATACCTGAACTATCATAACTCAAATGGTTTGTGAGTAGAGGATGAAGGATATATGATCCTTATCCTTAGGCAAAAGGTAAGAAAATGCAATAGTTTTAGGATAAGCATATTACCTGAGTAAGGATCAACGATATCTCCAGGATCCTTCAAGGATATTTCAATGTAAGGATCACATGCAGGAAGGATCATGTTCACATGAAATATTTCTTTAAGTGAACAGCATTCCAGGCTCTTGGTAACAAGTTTCCTTCCATGGTTAGCAACCTGTATGCCCCCTTTCCTGCTTCAGCTTCAATCAAGTAGGGACCTTCCCATTTTGGTGCTAGCTTCCCGTCAGCAGGATTGATGGTGTTTTGAAATGCTTTTCTCAACACCATATCTCCGACTTGGAACTTCCTTATCCTGACATTCTTGTTGTAGGCACCAGCCATCCTTTGTTGGTAGCTTGCCATCCTTATCCTAGCTAGATCCCTGTTTTCCTCAATAGTATCCAAATCCTGAGCTAGGATTGTAGCATTTTCTTCAGGATCACGAGCACTTGTTCTAGCAGTTGGGATCACCATCTCTGTTGGGATCACTGCTTCTGCCCCAAATACTAAAGAGAAAGGTGTTTGGCCAGTGGCATTCTTGGGAGTTGTCCTATCAGCCCATAGCACATAAGGTAACTCCTCTGCCCATTTTCCTTTCTTGGATCCTAGCTTCTTCTTCAGATTGTTGATGATGATCTTGTTGGATGATTCTGCTTGACCATTGGCTTGTGGATGAACTGGTGTTGATGTTATCATCTTGATTCCCCAACTGTCACAAAAGTTAGTGGTTCTCCTTCCAATGAATTGAGAACCATTATCACATATAATTTCAGAGGGGATGCCAAATCTGGTTATAATGTTTCTTTTAATGAAGGATATGACTTCCTTTTCTCTGACTTGAGCGAAGGCTTCAGCTTCTATCCACTTGGAAAAATAGTCAGTCATGGCAAGCATAAATACTTTTCCACCAGGTGCTTTAGGGAGCTTGCCAACTATATCCATTCCCCATCTCATGAATGGCCAAGAGGATGGTATGGGGTGTAGTAATTCAGCTGGTTGGTGAAGGATATTGCTATGTCTTTGGCAAGGATCACATTTCTTAGCATACTCTATAGCATCCCTTTTCATGGTTGGCCAGTAGTATCCCGTTCTAAGGATCCTTGAGAATAATGCCCTGCCCCCAGTGTGGTTTCCACAATCTCCTTCATGGAAATCCTTCAACACCTCTTCAATTTCAGGATCCTCGATACATCTCAAATATGGTCCTGCAAGAGATCGCTTATATAATACATTATTCAGAATTGTGAATTGAGATACCTTAATCCTGAAAGCTCTAGGATTTTCTCCCATCGGGATCTCCCCGTGTTGCAAATATCCCATGATCGGTGAGATCCATGATCCTGAATTAGGTTGGGCTTCTTCACTAGGGATCATTGCAGTATCCTCTTCTATTTCCATGGCCACCTGTTTTTCAATAGCAGGAGCCAGGATATGGATGATAGGGATACTTATATCTTCTGGAATCTTCAAAGATGATCCTAGGTTGGCCAATGCGTCAGCTTCCGTGTTATCCTCCCTTGGTACCTGTGTTAAGCTAAAAGAAACAAAAGAGAGTGCCAATTCTTTGACTATCTCTAAATATTTGGTTAGTTTTTCACCTTTAACAGCATAGGATCCATTAAAGTGATTGGTGATCAATAATGAATCTACATATACTTCGAGATATTTTACCCCCATATCCTTAGCAATTTGTAAGCCAGCAATTAAGGCTTCATACTCAGCCTCACTGTTAGTTGCCTGGAACTCACAAGCTATAGAGTGGGGTATTATGTCCCCCTGTGGCGATTTTAGTAGGATCCCTAGCCCTGTGCCTTTGATACTTGAGGATCCGTCGGTGTGTAGTATCCAAGGATCCTTGGTCTCATCCAGCTGCTGGACCTCCAATTCTGCTCCCTTTTGTAGATCACTACTGAAATCAGCCACAAAGTCAGCTAGTGCTTGAGATTTAATGGCTGTTCTTGGTTCGTATCTTATATCATGGGCACTAAGCTTCACTGCCCACTTAGCCATTCTCCCTGACATATCCGGTTTCCTGAGGACATTCTTAATTGGAAAATTAGTTTTAACAATAATAGTATGAGTTTCAAAATAATGCCTTAACTTCGTGGATGCCATGATTAATGCAAGGATGAGTTTTTCGAGGTGTGAGTACCTGGATTCGGCATCAAGTAGACTTTTACTTACATAGTAGATAGGATATTGTGTACCTTCGTGATCCTTAACAAGGACAGCACTTACAGCGGTTGAGGATACCGCCAGATATAAGGATAACACATCTCCTTTTTCCGGTTTTGCTAATGCTGGTGCTGAGGACATATACTCTTTTAGGGCTTGTAAAGCATTTTCATGCTTCTCAGTCCATTCGAACTTCTTATTCTTCCTTAGGATATCGTAGAATTCTTTGCACTTTTCTGAGGATTTCGATATGAACCTGTTCAAAGCTGCTATCCTGCCTGTTAGTCTTTGAACATCCTTGGCATTGGCAGGAGACTTGATATTTATTAATGCTTTGATTTGTTCTGGGCTTGCTTCAATGCCCCTCTGGGTTACCATGTATCCTAAGAACTTTCCTGCCTTAACACCAAAATGGCATTTCGAAGGATTAAGTTTCATGTTGTAACTATCAAGGATATCGAATGCTTCTTCCAAGTCCCTTAGGTGATCCTCAGCTTTCTTTGACTTGACCACCATATCATCTATGTACACCTCCATAGTTTTTCCAATTTGATCTTTGAACATCATATTTACCAGCCTTTGATAGGTTGCACCTGCATTTCTTAGTCCAAAAGGCATGGCAATATAACAATATAAACCGGTTGGGGTCATAAAAGCTGTATCCTCTTGGTCAGATGGTTCCATCTGGATTTGTTGGAATCCAGATGATGCATCCATAAAAGTTAACAGTTCATGCCCCGCTGTTGCATCCACCATGGAGTCAATGTGGGGTAATGGGAAAGGATCCTTGGGACATGCCTTATTCAAATCGGTGAAATCGACACATACCCTCCACTTTTCGTTTTTCTTTTGGACAACAACCACATTGGCTAACCATTTAGGATACTTTACCTCTCTGATCATACCTGCTCGAAGTAGTCTCTCTACTTCTTCTTGGATAATGGCATTCCTTTCTGGTGCAAACTTCCTCCTTTTTTGATGGATTGGCTTGATAGACCTGTCAATGCCAAGTTTGTGAGTAATAATATCCTTAGATATACCTGTCATATCTTCATGTTTCCAAGCAAAGGTAGATTTTCTTCTTTTGAGGAAGGATATCATGTCTTCTTTCATCTTGCCAAGGATCCCTGATCCGATATAGATTTTTGATTCAGGATCACTAGGGTCCAAGAGGATTTCATCTACATCTTGTTCCCTTGCCTCCAAGACGTTCCTCGGAGGATACTGTAATTGCTATTGCTCCCTTGGCTTCGAGGTTGGCTTCATGGATGAGGTATAGCAATCCTTAGCTTCCTGCTGGTCACTGTCGATCTTGATTATCCCCCATGGGCTAGGGAGCTTCACACATTGATGGTAGGTAGATGGAACTGCTTTCATGTCATGTATCCAAGGCCTGCCAAGGATAACGTTGCAACAAGATAAACAGTCAATAACACAAAATTTTTGGTAATTATGTAATCCTTCCACGTAGATTGGGAGTTTGATGTCCCCCAGAGTTTTCTTCGTTTCTCCACTGAATCCTACAAGCACGGAGGATCTTGGTGTGATGTCTGATTCTGGGATTCCCATCTTCTTCAAGACATCAAGCTGGATTATGTTCACTGAGCTCCCTCCATCGATAAGGATCCTGCGGACAAAATGGTTAGAGATAAAGAGAGTGATAACTAAACTATCATGATGAGGATCCTGGATGTTGATGCGATCATCCTCATCAAATGTTATCATCTTTCCTTCTGAGACGCTTGAGGTTCTAATAGGCCTTTCTCCATTATCCATTTTTGATTCTTTTGCATGTCTTTTGGCCGCTGAGAAGGATGTTCCACAAATGTCTGATCCTCCGGATATGAAGTTAATCACTTGTGCATTTGCCGGAGGTGCTGGAGCCTTTTCAGGGATCCTTTCAGGATCCTGGGTCCTTTGCTTTTTTCTTCCCAACAATTCCTTTAGATGCCCCTTGCTTAGCAGGTATCCAATTTCTTTTCTTAAGGCTATGCAATCTTCAGTTAGATGGCCGAAATCCTCATGGTATGCACACCATTTGGACTTGTCTTTAGTCCCGGATGGTTTATCATTCTTCCTGGGCCACCTAGCCTTTTCACCTAGATTCTGCATTGCAAGGATTAGTTCGTGATTGTCAACGGAAAAACAATATTCTGAGATTGGAGGATATTCTTCATCATCCTCTTCTTGGTCGACAGCATGCACATTCTTGTTCTCGTTTCTATGGTAGGATTTGAACTGGTTGTTTTTGAAGGAGGATCCTTGCTTATCTTGTTTTGAGGATCCTACTTGTCTCTCCTGGATCCTCTTGTCATCCTCTAGCCGGATAAACCTGAGTGCTCGAGTTCTTACTTCATCTAAATTCCTGCAAGGTGTCATAACAAGATCATCATAGAATAATGAATCCTTAAGAAGTCCCATTTTGAAGGCTTCAACAGCCGTAGCCATATCCAAGTTGGGAATATCCAAGGATTCTTTACTAAATTTAGTTATATAATCCCTTAATGATTCATTATTATTTTGAGTTATCCTGTACAAATCACTGGTTAATTTTTCAAATTTTCTACTACAAGAGAATTGGTTATTGAATAAATTAACTAAATTAGCAAATGAAGTAATAGAGTAAGGGGGAAGACTTAGCAGCCACTTAAGAGCTGATCCAGTTAGAGTGGATCCAAATCCTTTACATAGGCATGCTTCCTTTAACTTTTCTGGGATAGGATTGATTTCCATCCTTTCCCTGTATTGTGCTATATGCTCCTCTGGATCCGTCGTGCCATCATACAGCTTCATGGTAGGGATATGGAACCTTTTGGGCACCTCTGCATCACAAATTGGTGGTGCAAAGCGTGATACCTTGTGGCTTCCATCTGCAATCTCTGGGATAGGCTTGACTACCCCTGGAACACTTGAGATCATGTCCTTTAGTTTCTGTAATTCCCTGGCCATAGCGTGATTGGTACCTGTATCCTGCATGAATCCATGGTTAGTGGTAGGATAATTATTTAAAGTGTTACCTCCCATTGGGTTCAAGTTAGGGAATCCGTATTGCTGGGATTCTGGAATAACGGAGGGACCAGTGGAAGCAATGGTCTGCATTGGAATGAAGTCCCCTTGATGGACATCTAGATTCCCTGCTTGCAAACTTTTTAGGGATCCTGGCAGCTGTAAGGATCCTGGTATCTGGGATGATCCTGGAACGAAGGAGGATCCTTGAACCTGGGATGATCCTGGGACAAAGGAGGATCCTTGGCCCTGGAACGATCCTGGAATAAAGTAGGATCCTTGAAACTGCTGTGCCCCCGGATAGGCTCCCGGATTCATGAAGGATCCCATATACTGAGGATAGGATCCTGCTGGCTGAAAATACGAGCCCGATGTCTGAGTCATTGCTGCTGACTTGAGATGTAATCCTCTCGTCTCCCCTGTGATCTGTACGTCTGGGATCCCTGATGGCTGAGAGGTGACCATTGGAGTCTCAAAACTCAAGGATTTTGGCATCAGTGGGGAATGATCCTCTGCCGCTTTCTTTTGTCTTTTGAGATCTCCAATCTCCCTGAGGATCCTGTCATTAGTTTCATCCTGCCGCTGCATACGATCCTTCATCTGCAAAATTAAAGCAAACACATCACTAGTACTGGGAATAGAAGAATTCATAGCAGAAGAAGATGGAGGTTTAGAGAAAGAAGGGGTTGGTCTCTTCTCAGCATTTCTCTGGGATCCTGTCGGTGGAGGAGGTAGAGTGGTTTGTGCTGAGGTGACTGCAGACATCGCCGTGGAAGTGTTCTTCGATGATGAAGCCATGTAACTCTTTGAAATGATTTCGAACAAAAGATTTTCTTTATGAATGAAGCACCAATTGCCCCACGGTGGGCGCCAAACTGTTTTGGTCAAAAATCACACAAGGATAATGTAACCAAACTTTATGTAAACGGGGTATGATGCTTGGTTAGCTATGAAAGTAAAGGATCACTTCCGTGATAAAGATACAAAGACACAGTGATTTATACGAGGAAAAAGCCCTTGATCAATGTATGATCTCCGGCATAAAAAACCTCGGGTGATGGCAACTACCGATCACCAACTTCAATATAATAAAAATGTAGTTACAACTTCGGATGATAATGAGCTGAGTACAAGGATCACTGAGTGTCTAGGTGTTGAGAGTTGTGTCGTATGTTGTGTGTGTTCTTCCGAATGAGGAAGATGGGTATTTATACATGTGTAGGTAACTTATTTTAGGTAGATAGACCACTAATCAGCTCATTACCCCTTTAGAAATAAAGATAATCTAGCCTAAATTGTTGCCCTTAGATCAAGCCATGTTTCCATATCCGGCACAACGTTCATCTTCAATTCAGCTCTTGCCATATTTGTGAAAGCGCGTCCCTGGATCATGATATGTAGGGCATATCCTGCTAGATGTTCCTTCAAAATAATATTGTAGCAATCGAAAGTGACCGTTAGTATAAGGATCACCTCAATGTCCCATGATCCTGATCCTGAGGTCCGGCTGAGGATCACTGCCTGCCAAAGAAATAAGGATCACTGGTTAGGATCTCGTATAAGGATCATTCATAGTAAAAAATCCAGCCCTAACACTGAGGATAGGATCCTGCTGGCTGAAAATACGAGCCCGATGTCTGAGTCATTGCTGCTGACTTGAGATGTAATCCTCTCGTCTCCCCTGTGATCTGTACGTCTGGGATCCCTGATGGCTGAGAGGTGACCATTGGAGTCTCAAAACTCAAGGATTTTGGCATCAGTGGGGAATGATCCTCTGCCGCTTTCTTTTGTCTTTTGAGATCTCCAATCTCCCTGAGGATCCTGTCATTAGTTTCATCCTGCCGCTGCATACGATCCTTCATCTGCAAAATTAAAGCAAACACATCACTAGTACTGGGAGTAGAAGAATTCATAGCAGAAGAAAATGGAGGTTTAGAGAAAGAAGGGGTTGGTCTCTTCTCAGCATTTCTCTGGGATCCTGCCGGTGGAGGAGGTAGAGTGGTTTGTGCTGAGGTGACTGCAGACATCGCCGTGGAGGTGTTCTTCGATGATGAAGCCATGTAACTCTTTGAAATGATTTCGAACAAAAGATTTTCTTTATGAATGAAGCACCAATTGCCCCACGGTGGGCGCCAAACTGTTTTGGTCAAAAATCACACAAGGATAATGTAACCAAACTTTATGTAAACGGGGTATGATGCTTGGTTAGCTATAAAAGTAAAGGATCACTTCTGTGATGAATATGCAAAGACACAATGATTTATACGAGGAAAAAGCCCTTGATCAATGTATGATCTCCGGCATAAAAAACCTCGGGTGATGGCAACTACCGATCACCAACTTCAATATAATAAAAATGTAGTTACAACTTCGGATGATAATGAGCTGAGTACAAGGATCACTGAGTGTCTAAGTGTTGAGAGTTGTGTCGTATGTTGTGTGTGTTCTTCCGAATGAGGAAGATGGGTATTTATACATGTGTAGGTAACTTATTTTAGGTAGATAGACCACTAATCAGCTCATTACCCCTTTAGAAATAAAGATAATCTAGCCTAAATTGTTGCCCTTAGATCAAGCCATGTTTCCATATCCGGCACAACGTTCATCTTCAATTCAGCTCTTGCCATATTTGTAAAAGCGCGTCCCTGGATCATGATATGTAGGGCATATCCTGCTAGATATTCCTGCAAAATAATATTGTAGTAATCGAAAATGACCGTTAGTATAAGGATCACCATATCGTCCCATGATCCTGATCCGGAAGTCTGGCTGAGGATCACTATCTGCCAAAGAAACAAGGATCACTTGTCAGGATCACGTATAAGGATCATTTATAGTAAAATCCAGCCCCAACAGATACTATGGAAGAAATCAGGGATCTGGCTAGGATAAGGATGGCTAGCTACCAACAAAGAATGGCTGGTGCTTACAACAAAAATGTCAGGATAAGGAAATTCCAAGTTGGGGATATGGTATTGAGAAAAGCATTCCAAAATACCACCAATCCTGCTGATGGGAAATTGGCACCAAAATGGGAAGGCCCTTATTTGATTGAAGCCGAAGCAGGAAAGGGGGCATATAGATTGCTTACCATGGAAGGTAATCTGTTACCAAGAGCCTGGAATGTTGTCCACTTGAAAAAATATTTCATGTAAGCAGGATCCTTCTGGCATGAATGATCCTTACATTGGAAGTATCCTTCAAGGATCCCTAAAGCATCAATGATCCCTACTCTGGTAATGTCCTAAGCTTGAACTCTTATTTACATATCTTCTTATTTAAGGATAAGGATCATGTATCCTTCATCCTTCTCTCACGAGATTTTGAGTTCTGATAAGTCCAGGTATCCTTAGCATAATGTCGACAATCTTCAGAAGCAACTCAGATCCTTGGGTTCAACCCCAGTTATTTGGGCTTGTCCCCAGTTATCCTTGGGCTTGTCCCCATTTTTCGCCTGTAGCGCACGATGATCCTGTTATAGTTCACGTCTTTGGGACCAGTACTCGCTTTAGGGGCTGATAACCCTATCGTACTGGCTATACCTAGGATCCTACGTATAATGGTAGACGTACCTGTTAGGGCTGGATTTTTATGACCTATGATCCTTACATATGATCCTAACATGTGATCCTAACAAGTGATCCTTGTTTCTTTGGCAGATAGTGATCCTCAGACGAGCTCCAGGATCAGGATCACGGATCATTCCAAGGATCCTCATACTAACCACTGTTCTCTTTGGACTTAATATTATCTTGCAGGAATTACGAGTTGGATCCGGTCTTAGCAACGTAAACAAGGAATCTGTCACGATAATCTCGCACATGCATAATCAAAGATGGACGTTATGGCAAATATGGAAACTCAGCACAATTCAAGGGCGATTATTTAGGCTAAATTTACTTCTATTTCTAAAGGGGTAACGAGCTAGTAGTTAGGTGATTTGCCTAAAATTGAACCACACACACTTGTATAAATGGCACTCTTGAACATGCGGAAGACACAACACACTTCTCACACGCTTTAGCATACGATACTATAGTGATCCTTGTACCTAGCTCGTTACCATCCGAAGTTGTAACCATTATTTGTTATATTGAAGTTTGGTGATCGGTAGTTTCCATCACCCGATGTTTTTTATGCCGGAGATCATTCATTGATCAAGGGCTTTTTCCTCGTATAAATCCTTGTGTCACTTGTGCTTTTTACATTTGAGTGATCCTTCACTTTGTTCATCATACCAAGCATCATTCCCCGTTTACATAAAGTTTGGTTGCATTATCTTTAAGTGATTTTTGACCAAAACAGTTTGGCGCCCACCGTGGGGCAATTGGTGCTTCATTCATAAGAAAGTTTTTCTGTTGGTGATCATTCCAGAAGTGTTGCATGGCTTCATCGTTGAAGAATACTTCCACAGCGATGTCTGCAGTCAATTCATCTAATGGCATTCCACCTTTGCCTCCACCACCAGCTGGATCTCAGAAAAATGCTGAGAAGAGACCAACTCCTATCTCCTCTAAACCATCATCTTCTGCTCTAACTTCTTCTATTCCCAGTACTAGTGATATATTTACTTTGATTTTGCAGATGAGGGATCGTATGCAGCAGCAGGATGAAACTAATGACAGGATCCTCAAGGAAATCGGAGATCTCAAAAGGCAAAAGAAAACGGCAGAGGATCATTCCCCACTAATGCCCAAATCTTTGAATTTTGATACTCCGATGATTACTTCTCAGCCATCAGAGGTTCCAGACGTTCAACACATGTGTGGATCAAGAGGAGTGCATTTCGGCCCAGCAGTAGTGACTCAGGCATCAGGATCATATTTCCAACCGGCAGGATCCTATACTCAGCATATGGGATCCTTCAGGAACTCAGGATCCTCCTTCGTTCCAGGATTATCCCAGGTTCAAGGATCCTCCTTCGTTCCAGGATTATCCCAGGTTCAAGGATCCTCCTTAGTTCCAGGATCATCCCATATTCAGGGATCCCTTCAGATGCCAGGATCCTTGAAGAATTTGCAAACAGGAAGTCCAGATGTCCATCAAGGAGATTTTATTCCGATGCAGTCCATTGCTTCCACTGGTCCATCAATCATCCCAGAATCCCAGCAATATGGATTCACATCCAATGTTCCTAACTTGAACCCGATGGGAGGTAACACTTTTAATAATTCTCTTACCACTAACCATGGATTCATGCAGGATACAGGTATCAATCATGCTATGGCTAGAGAACTGAAAAAACTGAAGGATATGATATCAAGTGTTCCAGGGGTAGTCAAACCTATCCCGGAGATTGCAGATGGAAGCCATAAGGTATCTCGTTTTGCACCACCAATTTGTTATGCTGAGATACCCAAAAGATTCCATATCCCTACTATGAAGCTGTATGATGGTACAACGGATCCTGAGGAACACGTAGCACAATACAGGGAGAGGATGGAGATCAATCCTATTCCAGAAAGGTTAAAGAAAGCATGCCTGTGCAAGGGATTTGGATCCACTCTTACTGGATCAGCTCTTCAATGGCTACTAAGTCTTCCCCCTTACTCTATTACTTCATTTGCTAATTTAGTTAACTTATTCAATAATCAATTTTCTTGTAGCAGAAAATTTGAACGATTGACTAGTGATTTATATAGGATAACACAGGGTCATAATGAATCATTAAGGGATTATATAACCAAGTTTAGTAAAGAATCCTTGGACATTCCTAACTTGGATGTGGCCACAGCTGTTGAGGCCTTTAAGATGGGATTGCTTAAGGATTCATTGTTCTATGATGATCTTGTTATGACACCGTGCAGGAACCTAGACGAAGTAAGAACTCGGGCACTCAGGTTCATCCGGCTAGAGGATGACAAGAGGATCCAGGAGAGACAAGCAGGATCCTCAAAACAAGAAAAGCAAGGATCCTCCTTCAAAAGCAACAAATTCAAATCCTATAACAGAACTGAGAATCAGAATGTGCATGCTGTAGACCAAGAAGAGGATGATGAAGATTATCCTCCAATTTCTGAATACTGTTTTTCCATTGATAATCATGAACTAATCCTTGCAATGCAGAATCTAGGAGAAAAGGCCAGATGGCCAGAAAAAATGACAAAACAGCCGCAACTAAAGATAAATCAAAGTGGTGTGCATACCATGAAGATTTTGAGCATTTGACAGAGGAATGCATCGCATTACGAAAGGAAATTGGATATCTGCTGAGCAAGGGGCATTTGAAAGAATTGTTGGGAAGAAAAAAGCAAAGGACTCAGGATCCTGAAAGGATCCCTGAGAAAGCTCCAGCTCCTCCAATAGATGCACAAGTGATCAACTTTATATCTGGAGGATCAGACATCTGTGGTACATCCTTCTCAGCAGCTAAAAGGCATGCAAAGGAAGCTAAAATGGATAACGGAGAAAGACCTATTCGAACATCAAGTGTCTCGGAAGGAAAAATCATAACCTTTGATGAGGATGATAGAATTAACATCCAGGATCCTCATCATGATAGTTTAGTTATTACTCTTTTTATTTCTAACCACTTTGTCCGCAGGATCCTTATTGACGGAGGAAGTTCGGTAAACATTATCCAGCTTGATGTTCTGAAGAAAATGGGTATCCCTGAATCAGATATCACACCAAGATCCTCCGTGCTCGTGGGATTTAGTGGCGAAACTAAGAAAACCCTGGGGGACATCAAACTCCCAATTTACGTGGAAGGATTACATAATTATCAAAAATTATGTGTTATTGACTGTTTGTCTTGCTGCAATGTTATCCTTGGCAGGCCATGGATACACGATATGAAGGCAGTCCCATCCACCTACCATCAATGCATGAAGCTCCCGAGCCCATAGGGAATAATCAAGATCGATAGTGATCAACAGGAGGCTAAGGATTGTTACACCTCATCAATGAAACCAGCCTCGAAATCAAGGGAGCAATAGCAATTAAAGTATCCTCCAAGGGGTGTCTTGGAGGCAAGAGAGCAGGATGTGGACGAAATCCTCTTGGATCCTGATGATCCTGAATCCAAGATCTACATCGGATCAGGGATCCTTGATAAAATGAAAGAAGACATAGTATCCTTCCTCAAAAGAAGAAAATCTACCTTTGCATGGAAACATGAGGATATGACAGGTATATCTAAGGATATTATCACTCATAAATTTGGCATTGACAGGTCAGTTAAACCGATCCATCAAAAAAGGAGGAAGTTTGCACCAGAAAGAAATGCCATTATCCAGGAAGAGGTAGAAAGATTACTACGAGCAGCTATGATCAGAGAAGTGAAGTATCCAAAATGGCTGGCCAATGTGGTTGTTGTTCAAAATAAAAATGAAAAGTGGAGGGTATGTGTCGATTTCACTGATTTGAATAAGGCATGTCCCAAGGATCCTTTCCCATTACCCCACATTGACTCCATGGTGGATGCAACGGCGGGTCATGAACTGTTAACCTTTATGGATGCATCATCTGGATTCCAACAAATTCAGGTGGAACCATCTGACCAAGAGGATACGGCTTTTATGACCCCAACCGGTTTATATTGTTATATTGCTTTGCCTTTTGGATTAAGAAATGCAGGTGCAACATATCAAAGGCTGGTGAATATGATGTTCAAAGATCAAATTGGACAAACCATGGAAGTGTACATAGACGATATGGTGGTGAAATCCAAAAAAAGCTGAGGATCACCTAAGGGACTTGGAGGAAGCATTTGATATCCATGATAATTATAACATGAAGCTTAATCCTTCAAAATATCACTTTGGTGTTAAAGCAGGTAAATTCTTAGGATATATGGCAACCCAGAGGGGCATTGAAGCAAGCCCAGAACAAATCAAAGCATTGGTGAATATCAAATCCCCTGCCAACGCTAAGGATGTGCAAAGGCTAACAGGCAGGATAGCAGCTCTAAACAGATTCATATCCAAATCCTCAGAAAAGTGTAAAGAATTCTATGATATCCTAAGAAAGAACAAGAAATTCGAATGGACTAAAAAGCATGAGAATGCTTTACAAGCCCTAAAAGAATACATGTCCTCAGCCCCAGCATTGATGAAACCAGAAAAAGGAGATGTGTTATCCTTATACCTTGCGGTATCCTCAAAAGCAGTAAGTGCAGTCCTTGTTAAGGATCACGAAGGTACACAATATCCTGTCTATTATGTAAGTAAGAGTTTACTTGATGCTGAATCCAGGTATTCACACCTTGAAAAACTTATTCTTGCACTGATTATGGCATCTACTAAACTAAGACATTATTTTGAAACCCATGTTTTTGTTGTTTGAACTAATTTCCCAATTAAGAATGTCCTCAGGAAACCAGAGATGTCCGGAAGAATGGCTAAGTGGGCAGTAAAGCTTAGTGCCCATGATATAAGATATGAGCCCAGAACAGCCATCAAATCCCAAGCATTAGCAGACTTTGTGGCTGATTTCAGTAGTGATTTACAAAAGGAAGCCAAATTGGAACTCCAGCAGCTGGATGAAACTAAGGATCCTTGGATACTACATACTGACGGATCCTCAAATGTTAAAGGCACGGGGCTTGGTATACTACTAAAATCGCCACAGGGGGACATAATACCCCATTCCATAGCTTGTGAATTCCAAGCCACTAATAATGAGGCTGAATATGAAGCCTTAATCGCTGGTTTGCAAATTGCTAAACATATGGGGATCAGGTATCTTGAGGTATACGTGGACTCATTGTTAATCACTAATCACTTTAATGGATCCTATGTTGTTAAAGGTGAAAAACTAACCAAATATTTAGAGATAGTCAAAGAATTGGCACTCTCCTTTGTTTCTTTCAGTTTAACACAGGTACCAAGGGAGGAAAATACAGAAGCTGATGCATTGGCCAACCTAGGATCGTCTTTGAAGATCCTAGAGATATAAGTATCCCCATCATCCATATCCTGGCTCCTGCTATTGAAAATCAGGTGGCCATGGAAATAGAAGAGGATACTGCAATGATCCCTAGTGAGGATACTCAATCTTATTCAGGATCATGGATCTCACCAATCATGAGATACTTACAACACGGGGAAATTCCTATGGGAGAAAATCCTAGGGCTTTCAGGATTAAGGTATCTCAATTCACAATCTTAAATAATGTGCTATATAAGCGATCTCTTGCAGGACCATATTTAAGATGTATCGAGGATCCTGAAGTTCAAGAAGTGTTAAAAGACTTCCATGAAGGAGATTGTGGAAACCACACTGGGGGCAGGGCATTGTTCTCAAGGATCCTAAGGACATGATACTACTGGCCAACTATGAAAAGGGATGCTGTGGAGTATGCTAAGAAGTGTGATCTATGTCAAAGACACAACAATATCCTTCATCAGCCGGCTGAATTTCTACATCCTATATCATCCTCTTGGCCATTCATGAGAAGGGGGATGGATATAGTTGGCAAGCTCCCTAAGGCACCTGGTGGAAAAGTATTCATGCTTGCTATGACTGACTACTTCTCCAAGTGGATAGAGGCTGAAGCTTTTGCCCAAGTCAGAGAGAAGGAAGTTATATCCTTTATTAAAAGAAACATTATTGTGACACCTGTGTCACCGCGACCATCACACAAATACCAAGCCGATGAAATATTGTATTTCATACTTGGGATCTTGTATAAATATGTGTATGTTTTGCACATATCAATTATTGTTCAATTCCAAACTCTACATTGCTTTCTAGAGCATTATACGCAAACTGGTGCGTAAACGTACTCAGTTTAATGCGACAAATACTCCAGAACATCAACATATACTCAACATACCTTAAATAACCTTTACATAACTTAGAAATAAGTTTTGAAGGCTTTGGTATAGCAAAAACAAGTTAATTCGCTTACAGGGACTAAACTTGACAAACTGCGAAAGTATGCCAATTTGAACTGTAACGAACATTCCGGAACATGTCCATAAGTTAAACATACCCTAAATATCCTTTACATAGCTTAGAAATAGGCTTTGAGGTGTTTGGTATGCTAAAACAAACTTTTGGATCATTCAGGGACTAAAAGTGTCAAAAAGTGCACAAGTTTGCACTTTCGCGCATAACTTACGTTCTGAATACATCCGGACATCCAAAAATTTATGTAAGCATCCTAACATTATGCCTTAGTGTTTGGCATGAGAAAAATCCATTCGTTGCGTCATTTGGGTCGTTTTCCGCGCTTATGCGCATTCCGTCATAATTAACCGAACATTGCGATCGTACGGCCAAACGAACCGACATTCGGAATATTTTTGAGCATATTTCATGTCCCCTACACTTTAACTTCATCTTAGAGCCTTGAAATGAGGTTAACGGGGCTTAAACGTGCCAAAAAATGGGCCAAAATACGTGTTTCTGAAGTGCAGGGACCAAAATTGTAAATTCTGATCTGGGAACCTTAGGCGGGGCGCGTAAGGATTTACCAAATCCTTACGCGGGGCGCGTGAGACTGTCAGACAGATTCAATGTATCTATTTAATGCAGTTGGCCTTTCGTTCGATCAAGAGGCAATGCCCTTTCACCTAATCAAGAGCCAAGGGGCAATTTCTGACTTACCACAAGAATTTGACAAGTGTACGCTCGAGATCGCGGCACGATATTCGATAAACGATCCTAACAGTTCCACTTTTCCTATAAATACCCCCCCCCTTTTGTGTAAAAACCCACAAGAATCAGATCTAAAGCTCTAAGTTGGAACCATTGTTTCATACCTGAGCTATTTGATCTAGATTAGCACTCGGGGACCCTCCGTAAGTCTTCTTTCGCTCTTTTATTCGCTTTTCGAGTCCGAAAGTCAACGTTTTGTTGACTTTCTGCATTGACCAGCTTATGGTCGATGCGAAGTTCATGGAACTTCATAACGTGAGCGTGATCACGATGGTTATAGTCCGTAGTGACTATACCTACTGATCACCACGTTATCTAGGCTCAGTGACGAGTCGTAGTTTCGGCCAAAAATGTGCATTCTTGCATATTTTATAACCAAACTACTCGTGGGCATCAAAGCCGTTTGTTTTGATGTCAAACCTGTTTTCAAACTTAGTTAAGCATGTTCTGACATGCTTAGCTCGTCACTTTTAGTTTAGTGCTTATATAGGGTCGTAAGGTAAGCGATCTAAACCATCGCTTATACTTTTGAACCCGACCCATTTGGTCGATCATTAGGATCCGACCAAACACCTTAGGTGACCATAGCTATAACCTTCCGAGGTTATACCTTGTGGTCGCAATGTTAGGCGTTCCGAACGCGTTCTACGCGAACGACGCGTTAGGGTAGCATAAGCTACCTAAACGGGTCGTGATGGGCCGTAAGCACTTAGGTTAAGTCTCATTTTAGTATGTAGGCTTTGTTAAACCATATTACACGAGTCTCCATGCTCGTTTGGTTTACGAACCCGCGTACTATCCAATCCTTCCGACTTGGTCCGGTATATTAACATAGCTACCTATTAGGTGCCGTTTGATATCCCGTGGTCTTTAGCATTATCTGGTTATTATACAAGAACTCCAAAGCAATCTCAGGTGAGTACATTGAACCCCTCTTTTACTGTTTTCCAAACTGTTCTGGGGTGAAACACATGTGCCTATCTGTTACTTTCATGCTTTCCTGTTTTCACATCATATACTTGCTATGTTCGATAGTACATATATAGTACATGATTTCATTGTGTTTATGCTATGTATGTCCATCGTGTGCGTACTTAGCACAACACTTTACATTACATTTCATGTTATGTATGCCCATTGTGTGCGTACTTAGTACATCACTTTACATTTCATGCTATGTATGCCCATTGTGTGCATACTTAGTACATTGCCTTACATTACATGCTATGTATGCCCATTGTGTGCGTACTTAGTACATCGCTTTACATTTCATACTATGTATGCCCATTGTGTGCGTACTTAGTACATTGCCTTACATTACATGCTATGTATGCCCATTGTGTGCGTACTTAGTACATTGTTTTACATTGCATTTCTGTTGCATATGCTCATCCAGCATATGAACACATTATGCTACATTTTGAACCGTTGTGACCATTTGACTATGTGAACCGTCTAAACCCGTTTGATTATATGAACCGTTTGTAACCATTGAACCGTGTGAACCAGTTGTATCCGTTGACATGATTCACATTTGACAATAGACCTTTGACTATACATAAACATTTCTACCATCGTTAAACATTTCATCTTGAAGGTTTGGTTCGAGTAAGTGATTAAGTAACGAGGCGTGTGTAATATGATACAATCATGGTGGATACGCCGCTGGTACTTCCTATATATAAGTGTTTGTAGGGTATTACATATCGTAGCGTTATTTGAATCATTTCAATTTGAGACATATGACATTTTATACAAATAACACACTTTTCATGAGACATTGTTTTACAAACTCATTTTACATGGTTATCCGTTTAACCATACAGTGTTCTCTTATTTATACATATCATCTGATCTTATCGTTTTTCAAATGAGTTACAAGACAAAGCAAAATACGAGGTTCATGACTAAACATTTTCTCAAACATAAGTCATGAATTCCGTTTTCACAAAACCAATGTATCTCACAGGCATTTTTATGCTGACGTTCCTATTTTCACATGTGTTTTCAGGAGATGATGCATAGGACTTATCAAGACATACTTAGGCGGACCTGTGCCTTAGTGACTTAAAACAAGACAAGAACTAGTTAATTTATGTTTTGTACACTTTGATTCTTGTTTAGACAATGTAAACTTTCATGTTTAATTTATAAAACGAAACTTCATTTGCCATGGATTTGAAACAATTGATTCTGTTACAACACTCCCCGACGTTTCCGCCACGTTTTGTATGTTCTACGTGGTCGGGGTGTGACAGAAAAGATGGTATCAGAGCCAATGGTTATAGGGAATTAGGTTATTAGTAATGCTTTGACCTAGTCTATAACCTTCCTAGGACCCTAACGCGAGTTCACTTGCGTTTAGTCATAAAACAATACCGTCACCTATCCTTAGGCGACGACCACAACAAGAACATAAATTTCAAAACCGCTTTGAAAACCAATCATCTATTCTAGGATGGTTGATTACTAGGTTTTGAACCCTCTGTTATAAGGTTTTGAACCCCTTTGAATTTTCAAAACTCTCGTCAAAGTTTTGGGTCCTAAATAGTGTGAACACGTGCGAACTGGAAGAGTGAATGCCTGTACCCTGGGTTTTCTGTCTAAGGTTAGAGTGTTCGTACAAATCCACATAATCGGACCAGTCACTCTTACCTGGGAACTCTTGGGGTGAGTGTCCACTTATAGGTGAGCATGTCTTCGCGATACACTATGAGGATCTATTTGCTTTGATTCAGCCTTGGTGTTGTTTGTTTGCTTCATGATTCAAACAAATGACCATCAACCGTGATTATGGTCGGTGATTGTAACATCCTATTCTTACCCAATACCATTTTATTTGTTTCCTTTCATGTTTTCCTCTTTTAGAATGCCTCCTCGACGCGAACACCAGATAGCAACTGCCGAGCTGGCAGAAATTATTGCGCAGCAGATGGCTGCTCAATTCCCAAATCTCTTTGCTCAATGGAACCAAGCCAACAACAACAACAATGGTACATGCAATTTCAAGAGCTTTAACTCGGCTAAACCACTCAAGTTTAGTGGTTCTGAGGGAGCAACTGGGCTTCTCCAATGGTTCGAGAGCATCGAGAATACCTTTCGCCACGTGCAGTGTCCGGAAAATCGCAAGGTCGAGTTTTCTTCGAGTGTGTTTCAGAAGAGGGCTCTTACATGGTGGAACGGGGTAATGAGAGACCGTGGTGCAGATGTTGCTCTAGCACAAACATGGGCTGAACTGAGAGCTCTTATGATGAGAGAGTTTTGTCCTCGTCATGAACAACGAGCATTGGAGAAGGAGTTTGATGATTTAAAACAAGATAGTGGCGAACACAGGGCATATACTGATAGGTTTGAGGAGTTGAGTCTACTTTGTCCGACTATGGTCGCCCCACTCGACAAGGCTATCGAAAGATACATCGACGGCCTGCCTGACTCAGTACAAGACATTGTCACTGGTAGCAACCCTACCACACTCCGTCAAGCCATTGAGCTATCTGCAACCTTGACTGAATCGTAGATCAGAAAGCATAAACTTTTTCGAAAGGGTGACAAGAAGCCATTCGAGGAATCAAAGACCATGGATGAACAGACTGAATCTCCTAAGAAGTCAAAGAAGCGAAAGGCTTCTCAGAACTTCGCCATGGTCGCTCACAATGGTCAAACCGTCCCCAACCAAACAGCTCAACCCCCTGCTAGAAAACCATACAATGGAACTGCACCTTTGTGCAACCAATGTGGCCTCCATCATCACGCCAATGTACAATGCCGCAAATGCCAAACTTGTGGACTTATAGGCCACACAGCAAGAGTCTGCCCAACTGCAGCTGCGCCAAACCAAGCTGGCAACAATCCTGCTCAAGGTCGTTTTCTACCAGGCTCTTGTTTCAACTGTGGCGAGATGGGTCATTTCCGAAGAAATTGCCCAAAGCTTGCTAATGCAAATCCAACACAGGGATAAGCATCTGACTGACAAGAAGACAACATCGTTTAGAAATAATCACGTCTTATGTATTATTTTCTTTTGTTGTCAAGGTCCAAGAAACCGTTGTTATCGTTGTTTATAAATAAATTTTTATTTACATTGCAATGTATTTGTGTGGTTACATATATAAACGACATACCCCCTTACAATACCGACAATCAAGGAACCGTATTCCTTAAAGAACAAACTACCCCCAAAATTCTCCCATTCTATAATCGCTTGCGTCTTCCACGAAATTCCTAAGTACCCGTTTATTCTAAGGAAACGAAGTACAAGGCGCAGGTTACAACACATGACGAATACCCAAGGTACCACTATAAATCCTTAATAGGGTACCAAAGGATTTCGCGTAAGTCCTTAATTGTGTATACCTTAATTCGAATGTGGTGATTCCTTGGAATCAAAAATCGAATTTTGGGAGATCTTTCTATCTTCTCAGATAGATTCCAGTGAACATTGAGACCCGTCGATTGGTTTCCATATCCGTATTCAATCAATAACAAGTTAATAACAAATTATAATCAAGTTAAACAATTATGTGACTTTGTGCTTATGTGTTCCCTTATGTGTTGTTATGTTATCCAAATCTTCGTAGAATCTTACATATCCGTGTACAAGAGATTCATAGTAGGATACCCAAAGGTATTACTTAAAATCCTCAATGGACTTCTATGTTATAGTTAAGTCCCTCGGATTATAAAGTACTACTTCATAATTAGACCCTTGAGTGGTCTAGTTAAACAGATTCATCCAAAAATCTGGATAAGGATATCATGTGATGATATAGCTGACAGGACTCTTTGGTGGCCTAACTAAGAAGATCCCCTGTCGATCTAATTAAAAGGAACCGATGGAAGTCTAGTCACCCTCGTCACAAGTTTGATATCCTTCCCCAAAACATTACAAAACAAACTGTGCGGACTGTGCAAGGGATTACGTAATTATGGATGCATACATAATTATGGAATTTAGTGCACAGAAATCACAGCAAGTTCTGTCATGTGTCTAGAGTTAACCCTATTCATTTCCAACTCTGATGAAGCAACCGTTGAAAATGACTCCGTCTGTTCATTTTCGTTTCTGAAGATTTATCCGTTGAGGAAATGAATATCCGTTGTGTAATCCTTCATTTCCAACTCTGATGAAGCAACCGTTGAAAATGATTCCGTTTAGTTCATTTTCGTTTCTGAAGATTTATCCGTTGAGGGAATGAATATCCGTTGTGTAATCCTTCATTTCCAACTCTGATGAAGCAACCGTTGAAAATGATTCCGTTTAGTTCATTTTCGTTTCTGAAGATTTATCCGTTAAGGGAATGAATATCCGTTGTGTAATCCTTCATTTCCAACTCTGATGAAGCAACCGTTGAAAATGACTCCGTCTGTTCATTTTCGTTTCTGAAGATTTATCCGTTGAGGAAATGAATATCCGTTGTGAAATCCTTCATGTCCAATTCTGATGAAGCAACCGTTGAAAATGACTCCGTTAGTTCATTTTCGTTTCTGACGATTTATCCGTTGGGGAAATGAATATCCGTTGTGAAATCCTTCATTTCCATCTCTGAGGAAGCAACCGTTGAAGATAACTCCGTTAGTTCATTTTCGTTTCTGATGATTTGTCCATTTTGGAAATGAACATCCGTTTGCTTATTCCGTCATTTCCATTTCTGAAGAATACTCGTTGAGGAAAATGACTCCGTCTGTTCATATTCGTTTCTGAGGAATGACCATTAAGGAAATGACAGGATATTGCCTTGCATATCGCTGGTGGTTATTTGGCAAAGTCACAAATAGACTCCTACGAATAAATTTCGGGACGAAATTTCCTAAAGTAGGGGAGACTGTGACACCTGTGTCACCGCGACCATCAAACAAATACCAAGCCGATGAAATATTGTATTTCATACTTGGGATCTTGTATAAATATGTGTATGTTTTGCACATATCAATTATTGTTCAATTCCAAACTCTACATTGCTTTCTAGAGCATTATACGCAAACTGGTGCGTAAACGTACTCAGTTTAATGCGACAAATACTCCAGAACATCAACATATACTCAACATACCTTAAATAACCTTTACATAACTTAGAAATAAGTTTTGAAGGCTTTGGTATAGCAAAAACAAGTTAATTCGCTTACAGGGACTAAACTTGACAAACTGTGAAAGTATGCCAATTTGAACTGTAACGAACATTCCGGAACATGTCCATAAGTTAAACATACCCTAAATATCCTTTACATAGCTTAGAAATAGGCTTTGAAGTGTTTGGTATGCTAAAACAAACTTTTGGATCATTCAGGGACTAAAAGTGTCAAAAAGTGCACAAGTTTGCACTTTCGCGCATAACTTACGTTCTGAATACATCCGGACATCCAAAAATTTATGTAAGCATCCTAACATTATGCCTTAGTGTTTGGCATGAGAAAAATCCATTCGTTGCGTCATTTGGATCGTTTTCCGCGCTTATGCGCATTCCGTCGTAATTAACCGAACATCGCGATCGTACGGCCAAACCGAACCGACATTCGGAATATTTTTTAGCATATTTCATGTCCCCTACACTTTAACTTCATCTTAGAGCCTTGAAATGAGGTTAAAGGGGCTTAAACGTGCCAAAAATGGGCCAAAATACGTGTTTCTGAAGTGCAGGGACCAAAATTGTAAATTCTGATCTGGGAACCTTAGGCGGGGCGCGTAAGGATTTACCAAATCCTTACGCGGGGCGCGTGAGACTGTCAGACAGATTCAATGTATCTATTTAATGCAGTTGGCCTTTCGTTCGATCAAGAGGCAATGCCCTTTCACCTAATCAAGAGCCAAGGGGCAATTTCTGACTTACCACAAGAATTTGACAAGTGTACGCTCGAGATCGCGGCACGATATTCGATAAACGATCCTAACGGTTCCACTTTTCCTATAAATACCCCCCCCCTTTTGTGTAAAAACCCACAAGAATTAGATCTAAAGCTCTAAGTTGGAACCATTGTTTCATACCTGAGCTATTTGATCTAGATTAGCACTCGGGGACCCTCCGTAAGTCTTCTTTCGCTCTTTTATTCGCTTTTCGAGTCCGAAAGTCAACGTTTTGTTGACTTTCTGCATTGACCAGCTTATGGTCGATGCGAAGTTCATGGAACTTCATAACGTGAGCGTGATCACGATGGTTATAGTCCGTAGTGACTATACCTACTGATCACCACGTTATCTAGGCTCTGTGACGAGTCGTAGTTTCGGCCAAAAATGTGCATTCTTGCATATTTTGTAACCAAACTACTCGTGGGCATCAAAGCCGTTTGTTTTGATGTCAAACCTGTTTTCAAACTTAGTTAAGCATGTTCTGACATGCTTAGCTCGTCACTTTTAGTTTAGTGCTTATATAGGGTCGTAAGGTAAGCGATCTAAACCATCGCTTATACTTTCGAACCCGACCCATTTGGTCGATCATTAGGATCCGACCAAACACCTTAGGTGACCATAGCTATAACCTTCCGAGGTTATACCTTGTGGTCGCAATGTTAGGCGTTCCGAACGCGTTCTACGCGAACGACGCGTTAGGGTAGCATATGCTACCTAAACGGGTCGTGATGGGCCGTAAGCACTTAGGTTAAGTCTCATTTTAGTATGTAGGCTTTGTTAAACCATATTACACGAGTCTCCATGCTCGTTTGGTTTACGAACCCGCGTACTATCCAATCCTTCCGACTTGGTCCGGTATATTAACATAGCTACCTATTAGGTGCCGTTTGATATCCCGTGGTCTTTAGCATTATCTGGTTATTATACAAGAACTCCAAAGCAATCTCAGGTGAGTACATTGTGTCACACCCCGAAATATCAGAGCTGGCGTGACTGGACCGGTATCTTCATTGCACAGCGGAAGCAAATAAGCTAAGACTTCTAGAAATTAAACGCCTGCTAAGTACTCGAAATCCCGTGGGTTATCCTATTCCAACCGTTCCGTAGTTTTGAAAAATGCAACCTGAGAAAGAACATGCGAAAAAGTCAACATAAAGTTGAGCGAGTTCATAGTTTGCTTTGAAAAGATTTAAAATAAATCTTTTTGGTAACCGGTTTAAAGTTGTTGAGAAAATATAGTAAAATCATTTTCTTGGCATGATATATGAGAACTGTGGGTCTAGCCCACGAGAGTGTTGGTGCATTGCACGAGAGAGAATGGGCCGAGCCCAGACGAACCTTTGTAAGCAGGATCAGCGCTTCCTCTTACTTAGGTATAACTTGAAAAACGTTACAAAATTTGTAATTCATGTATTTGTGAGTTTCCATCAAATGAATATTATGAATATATGAAAGTTTTAGTGTTGTAAATGGGTATGTAAAGCGTCTATGAACAGGTTGATCGTTAATGTTTCGCGAGGACATTAACGTATGCGGCGACATAGGATGTACTCAACCCGTGTAGACGGTTTTTAGTGTCGAATCACCTCGACTATGTCGAATCACGTCGACTGTGACGAATCACGTCGACTGTGTCGAATCACCTCGACTGTGTCGAATAACCTCGACTGTGTCGAATCACCTCGACTGTGTCGAATAACCTCGACTGTGTCGAATCCCCTCGACTGTGTCGAATCACCTCGACTGTGTCGAATCACCTCGACTGTGTCGCCCGTACCCATTAGAAAATCATGCACGTTTCGTAATATGCAAATCAAATTTGTAAAACCGGTATGTTTGATCGAACTCATTCGTAAACCATTTAAGTTCCTTGAAATTCATTCGCAACACGGTTTATAAATATGAGTTTTCGTTCATCGAAAAGTTGTTTATTTTTGCAAAACTTGCATGTCTTTCCACCCCCGAAAACATTTATAAAAAATGTAAAACAGTAAAAAGTGGGGGTTATGAACTCACCTTGACATTCCTGTGCAAAGCTAGCTTAACGTGATTCTGTAGTGTCGTTCCAAGAATGTGAAGTAGCTAGCGTGCAACTATAGCATTCCTAACAGGGAATAACTTATCAGTTTCTAATTAAACTACGTAGTTAAACTACGTGTCCGAGCTCTACCGAGTAATTAATAAAACGACTCTACGAAGGTGTTGTTAACTTGACTTAGAATAACTGATCTATGGTTATTTGATTCCATTTAATCGGGATAGAAACTAAGTCTCGAAATTGACTTAGTTTTCGAGTGGTTTAGGATATATATATATAGCTCGTTGTTATCGAATCGAGTCGGTTAATGATATCGTTTGTTACGAATCTTACGGCAAAGTATCATACTTCGAGTAAAGATGTTTAAAATAAATATAAATAATTATATTTATTTTACAAAAATATACGAAACACGATGTTGAAATAAATATAAACATTATATTTATTTGTAAAATCACACGAATTAGCGACGTTTGAATGAAATATAACTAATTATAGTTATGTTGTAAAAGCTTCCGAGTTTTGGTCGATTGAAATAAATATAAAGAATTGTATTTATTTTAATTAAGTATCGGGTTTTCGTAAACTAGTAATGCATTTTTGTCAAAGTGTTATAAACTCGTTTCATATGTTATAATTATAAGACGTCGCTAAAATAAATATACTTCTACATTTATTTTATAAGAAAACTAGTATCTCGATAAGTGTCGTCTTTAATACACTATAAGTTTCGCAAACCGGGTTTTTAACGAAAATCGGACAGAGCTTCCTCTGTTTTTGGACGACCCCGACAACTAAGTGTCGATATATTTTTCAAAAATTCAATCAATTCCACGCATATTATGTAATTTACGTGCAATATATCAAAACGCTAAATATTTAAAACCAAGTCACTAAGTGTCAATTCGCTAGTCGGGTCGAGCTCATATAATATTTGTCGTTTTCATTAGTCGGGTCGGTTTGAGCTCGGTTTCGCGTTAAATTAGTAATTATATAAATAATATAACAAAATTCGCATCGTTTAAATTTTACCTAGCTTCGTGTTGACTGAGTTGACTGCGTTGACCAGTAGTTGACTGAATTTGAGCAGCTTTGACCACCTTTGACCAGCTTTGACCACGTTTGACCCGTGTTGACCAGGGTTGACCGGACCCGAAACTGAACCGAGGCACTAAAAATGACCCAAAACTGCCTCTTGACCCGTGTTTGACCTGTTGACCGTGTTGACCCGAGCCCGAGAGCGTCCCGAACTTAAATTTTCACCCGAGACGAAAGTGTTTCGTATGGACTCTACGGGTCATTAGGAGCCCAAAAATATAATTTTCGTCGAAAACGGACGGCTGGAACCTCGCCAAAACCATGTCAGAAGTCGGAATTTCGCCGGAGAATAAAATTTCTTGAAAATTTGCAGAAATGCTCCTCAAGTCCCGATCTAAGCATCTCACCACGCGATCCGGAACGTCGGATATAGTCGAAAAAGTGTACTCTTGGCCGAAAAACGGCCGCCGGAAAATTCGCCGGAAAATCGTCGGTCGCCGGAACTCCACCGGAAAAGTCGCCGGTCGCCAGATCTCCGCCGGAAGTCGGCCGGAATTCTCGCCGGACTTGTTTCTAGAGAGAGAGTTGAGAGGATTTGAGGGTTAGAGAGAGAAAGTTTAGATGAAAATGAAAGATTTTAGGGGTAAAACCCTTTATATAGTGAAGGTTTTGTGGGCTTGGGCACAAGGCCCACAAGCCCGTTTCTAGCATTTTGAACCCCCCGATCTCGTTTCTAAAGCTCGTTTTGCACCGGAACGTCGTGTAATGTCGTACAATGTCATTTTAGGATCGAGGATATGTAAAATAGCGTCGGAAGTTGACGGTTGACGCGTTCGTTCGTCCGTTGCGTTAAAATCGTGAAATTTGCTCAAGAGGTCGTTTCTAATCCGTTTTTCGATCCGATTTCGACTGTAACTACTAAAATTCCATTACGGAGCTAAATATAGCGTAAAATGTAAGTTCTGAAGGTGACAAGCGCCTCTGTCGCTTCCGTTTCGTTGCCGATGCGTTTCCTGCTATCGCGTTTTTAGTTCACGTTTGCGTTTGTGTCGCACAGAAACCCAATACATTCATAAAATTATATTTATAAAATATTCGTAGAAAATCCGTATTTGTCGGCGTTGTCAGTATTTTGCACGGTATCAGTTCGTTGTTGCAGATTCCACGCGAATCTTCATACGCGTACTGTAAAGTCGGATAGACGTCCCTGGGCACTCCAAATGCCTAATTAAGTTAATTTGCGTCTTAACCACTATTTATTGTCGCTTTAAACTTTTGTTAATCGCGTAATTAGAAGCCGTTAATTACCGGTTGTCACATTCTCCCCCTGTTGCAGAAATTTCGTCCTCGAAATTTAGTTTATGTTATCTCCTCAGAGTTGTGTTGTTCCTAGGTAAGTCCGGGTAATACGAAATCGAATGACCGCGTAATCGAATCAAGACTTATTCGGATTACGTGAGTGTAAAGACATTTTGCATTAATAAAAACCCGATGGTTGAACTGAGTTTGTTCCAGAAATCGATGTCATGTTCATGAAGCGTAGTGATACAATCACCAATGTGACCAAGTTTACAGGGGTCCAACAAAAGAGGAATTTCGACCAGTAGAATTCCAAACGAATGTTCACAATATGCAAATCAATTTTTGAAATAATAGAATTCACTACCAACGAAAACTTGTGTTGGTTGTTGTACAAATGAAACTCGAATTCAACAAACTCACATAAATAGAATCAGAAAAGAAAAAAAAAAGATTTATCAATTATCGAACCATTAAATGAATAAAAGTCAACGTGTTGCAAGATACACCGAAATGAAATACAACCGAACCGGGTGTATCATCGCCTTAATACATAGTTGCATTAAGACTATTTGAGTGATTAGTCAAACAAAGAACATACGTAGTTTCGCATGAGGCGATTGATCATGATTAGCACAAGCTACAAGTTTATACCGACGTCACAAGATGCCGAAGTGAATAAAACAATTCAATAATAGCGGTGATCAAATAAGTATCACCGTGTTTTAAATCAAATGAAGGCTCAACGAAACAAATGTGGGTGTTCCAAACAAATCCCATAGGATTTTCAATTGAAAATGAAATGAATAAATAATGTTTTTCGATCGAAGATGAACGAGCAATAAATATCGCAAAATGTTCGATCTATGATGAATGAACCGTTAAGAAGTACACCGGAAAATGAAATAAATTTGTGTACCATTATCTTAACACACGATTGTGTTAAGATTGCTTTAATATGATAAACCAACAGGGCAAGTTTAATATCAATAACAAATAAATAAATAATTAATTCCGCACATAATGTGAGCAACGAGATTAGCACAAGCTTCAGACTTGTGAAAGACGCCACCACAAAGTGATCGTGATCAGAGAAACGATTCAATGAAGTCAAAGACCAAACAAGCATGGTATAGTTCAAAGTAAATGAAGTGCTTGTTAGGATTATTTCGAATATGATGGCCTCAATCCATCATATGGAATCTTGAATCGAATATATATTACGAACAAGTTCAATCAATTGAACTTGGGTTAAGCGTAATCCAACAATGATTACATGTATCAACAAGAAAGTTTTGCCATGGTTACAACGAAAACCATGTATGTAGCTTGAAAAGAAAGGAGTTTCAACGAGTTTCGTTGACTCGATATCAAAGAGTCAACATTATGCAATAATGTGGTTTAGCTAGATCACAATGCAAGGAGTGAAGATAGCGAAATAATATTTGAACTTGATAAAGCAACAATTTCAAGTGAAGCCACATGCTTAACAAAAAACCGCATGTGTAACATATGAATTCGTCAAGAATGAAGCAAATGAGTATTCGCTATTATGAAAGAAAATTTTCGTGATGCAAGGATCATTAGGGGGAGTAGAAATATGAAAGTCTACTCGCTATATGCAAAAGTCAGAATTTCAACAAAAGGGATTTAAGGACTTTACCTGGAATTTCATGTAATGGCCGGTTGTTAGATGACATTACCATGGAATGTCGAACATAGCATAGTCGCCCTTAATGAAGTAGTGGGAAATGCGGAGACATGTGAATTCCTTTGCAGCGCCAACCATTGTGAGTCTCTTCAGACTAAGTATCGATTGTTGTGAAATCTTGTTTAAGCGTACCTCAGCGTGATTCGTGTCGTTTGCAGGATCACGTGGCAATTTGTCGCATTTCGACCTGTAGTTCTCTCGCTGATGGGATTAGCTTCGTTGTTGTCATGCCCAATTATATTTTCAAAGGCCTTGCATCGAGAGTCGTGTGGGATATACTCTGACGTCCGCTGACGTATAGTTTAAGTTTCACGTGTATTCGTTCCCTAGCGTTTCGTTTCGCGTAGGTTACCATCTCGGGTAAGTGAAATAGCATAGACGACATAATATCATGGCGTTTGCCCGAGTTAATAATCACAGTTCCCACGTCAGGACCTTTAATGAATTTCGTCATAAGTTTTCCCAAGGTCCTAAATGTGTGCTACCAATACTCTCAAAGTTTTGCTTTCTGTGTGTAATCGTTTCGTGTGTCGTGTATCGTGTATCAAACGCAACTCTTGTGCATGTTTAAAATCAAAACAGTAGACTCATTCTTTTCGGCAACGGTTGGAACCCATACTCGAGTCTTAGGCGTTCTGTATGCGTTAAATTCTTGATATCTAAGTCCCCAGAGGACAGTGAGGTTAAAGCCTAGGTATCTCTACAGAAACCTAATTCGCTGAAACCTATAGCTCTGATACCAATCTGTCACACCCCGAAATATCAGAGCTGGCGTGACTGGACCGGTATCTTCATTGCACAGCGGAAGCAAATAAGCTAAGACTTCTAGAAATTAAACGCCTGCTAAGTACTCGAAATCCCGTGGGTTATCCTATTCCAACCGTTCCGTAGTTTTGAAAAATGCAACCTGAGAAAGAACATGCGAAAAAGTCAACATAAAGTTGAGCGAGTTCATAGTTTGCTTTGAAAAGATTTAAAATAAATCTTTTTGGTAACCGGTTTAAAGTTGTTGAGAAAATATAGTAAAATCATTTTCTTGGCATGATATATGAGAACTGTGGGTCTAGCCCACGAGAGTGTTGGTGCATTGCACGAGAGAGAATGGGCCGAGCCCAGACGAACCTTTGTAAGCAGGATCAGCGCTTCCTCTTACTTAGGTATAACTTGAAAAACGTTACAAAATTTGTAATTCATGTATTTGTGAGTTTCCATCAAATGAATATTATGAATATATGAAAGTTTTAGTGTTGTAAATGGGTATGTAAAGCGTCTATGAACAGGTTGATCGTTAATGTTTCGCGAGGACATTAACGTATGCGGCGACATAGGATGTACTCAACCCGTGTAGACGGTTTTTAGTGTCGAATCACCTCGACTATGTCGAATCACGTCGACTGTGACGAATCACGTCGACTGTGTCGAATCACCTCGACTGTGTCGAATAACCTCGACTGTGTCGAATCACCTCGACTGTGTCGAATAACCTCGACTGTGTCGAATCCCCTCGACTGTGTCGAATCACCTCGACTGTGTCGAATCACCTCGACTGTGTCGCCCGTACCCATTAGAAAATCATGCACGTTTCGTAATATGTAAATCAAATTTGTAAAACCGGTATGTTTGATCGAACTCATTCGTAAACCATTTAAGTTCCTTGAAATTCATTCGCAACACGGTTTATAAATATGAGTTTTCGTTCATCGAAAAGTTGTTTATTTTTGCAAAACTTGCATGTCTTTCCACCCCCGAAAACATTTATAAAAAATGTAAAACAGTAAAAAGTGGGGGTTATGAACTCACCTTGACATTCCTGTGCAAAGCTAGCTTAACGTGATTCTGTAGTGTCGTTCCAAGAATGTGAAGTAGCTAGCGTGCAACTATAGCATTCCTAACAGGGAATAACTTATCAGTTTCTAATTAAACTACGTAGTTAAACTACGTGTCCGAGCTCTACCGAGTAATTAATAAAACGACTCTACGAAGGTGTTGTTAACTTGACTTAGAATAACTGATCTATGGTTATTTGATTCCATTTAATCGGGATAGAAACTAAGTCTCGAAATCGACTTAGTTTTCGAGTGGTTTAGGATATATATATATAGCTCGTTGTTATCGAATCGAGTCGGTTAATGATATCGTTTGTTACGAATCTTACGGCAAAGTATCATACTTCGAGTAAAGATGTTTAAAATAAATATAAATAATTATATTTATTTTACAAAAATATACGAAACACGATGTTGAAATAAATATAAACATTATATTTATTTGTAAAATCACACGAATTAGCGACGTTTGAATGAAATATAACTAATTATAGTTATGTTGTAAAAGCTTCCGAGTTTTGGTCGATTGAAATAAATATAAAGAATTGTATTTATTTTAATTAAGTATCGGGTTTTCGTAAACTAGTAATGCATTTTTGTCAAAGTGTTATAAACTCGTTTCATATGTTATAATTATAAGACGTCGCTAAAATAAATATACTTCTACATTTATTTTATAAGAAAACTAGTATCTCGATAAGTGTCGTCTTTAATACACTATAAGTTTCGCAAACCGGGTTTTTAACGAAAATCGGACAGAGCTTCCTCTGTTTTTGGACGACCCCGACAACTAAGTGTCGATATATTTTTCAAAAATTCAATCAATTCCACGCATATTATGTAATTTACGTGCAATATATCAAAACGCTAAATATTTAAAACCAAGTCACTAAGTGTCAATTCGCTAGTCGGGTCGAGCTCATATAATATTTGTCGTTTTCATTAGTCGGGTCGGTTTGAGCTCGGTTTCGCGTTAAATTAGTAATTATATAACTAATATAACAAAATTCGCATCGTTTAAATTTTACCTAGCTTCGTGTTGACTGAGTTGACTGCGTTGACCAGCAGTTGACTGAATTTGAGCAGCTTTGACCACCTTTGACCAGCTTTGACCACGTTTGACCCGTGTTAACCAGGGTTGACCGGACCCGAAACTGAACCGAGGCACTAAAAATGACCCAAAACTGCCTCTTGACCCGTGTTTGACCTGTTGACCGTGTTGACCCGAGCCCGAGAGCGTCCCGAACTTAAATTTTCACCCGAGACGAAAGTGTTTCGTATGGACTCTACGGGTCATTAGGAGCCCAAAAATATAATTTTCGTCGAAAACGGACGGCTGGAACCTCGCCAAAACCATGTCAGAAGTCGGAATTTCGCCGGAGAATAAAATTTCTTGAAAATTTGCAGAAATGCTCCTCAAGTCCCGATCTAAGCATCTCACCACGCGATCCGGAACGTCGGATATAGTCGAAAAAGTGTACTCTTGGCCGAAAAACGGCCGCCGGAAAATTCGCCGGAAAATCGTCGGTCGCCGGAACTCCACCGGAAAAGTCGCCGGTCGCCAGATCTCCGCCGGAAGTCGGCCGGAATTCTCGCCGGACTTGTTTCTAGAGAGAGAGAGTTGAGAGGATTTGAGGGTTAGAGAGAGAAAGTTTAGATGAAAATGAAAGATTTTAGGGGTAAAACCCTTTATATAGTGAAGGTTTTGTGGGCTTGGGCACAAGGCCCACAAGCCCGTTTCTAGCATTTTGAACCCCCCGATCTCGTTTCTAAAGCTCGTTTTGCACCGGAACGTCGTGTAATGTCGTACAATGTCATTTTAGGATCGAGGATATGTAAAATAGCGTCGGAAGTTGACGGTTGACGCGTTCGTTCGTCCGTTGCGTTAAAATCGTGAAATTTGCTCAAGAGGTCGTTTCTAATCCGTTTTTCGATCCGATTTCGACTGTAACTACTAAAATTCCATTACGGAGCTAAATATAGCGTAAAATGTAAGTTCTGAAGGTGACAAGCGCCTCTGTCGCTTCCGTTTCGTTGCCGATGCGTTTCCTGCTATCGCGTTTTTAGTTCACGTTTGCGTTTGTGTCGCACAGAAACCCAATACATTCATAAAATTATATTTATAAAATATTCGTAGAAAATCCGTATTTGTCGGCGTTGTCAGTATTTTGCACGGTATCAGTTCGTTGTTGCAGATTCCACGCGAATCTTCATACGCGTACTGTAAAGTCGGATAGACGTCCCTGGGCACTCCAAATGCCTAATTAAGTTAATTTGCGTCTTAACCACTATTTATTGTCGCTTTAAACTTTTGTTAATCGCGTAATTAGAAGCCGTTAATTACCGGTTGTCACACATTGAACCCCTCTTTTACTGTTTTCCAAACTGTTCTGGGGTGAAACACATGTGCCTATCTGTTACTTTCATGCTTTCCTGTTTTCACATCATATACTTGCTATGTTCGATAGTACATATATAGTACATGATTTCATTGTGTTTATGCTATGTATGTCCATCGTGTGCGTACTTAGCACAACACTTTACATTACATTTCATGCTATGTATGCCCATTGTGTGCGTACTTAGTACATCACTTTACATTTCATGCTATGTATGCCCATTGTGTGCGTACTTAGTACATTGCCTTACATTACATGCTATGTATGCCCATTGTGTGCGTACTTAGTACATCGCTTTACATTTCATGCTATGTATGCCCATTGTGTGCGTACTTAGTACATCGCTTTACATTTCATGCTATGTATGCCCATTGTGTGCGTACTTAGTACATTGCCTTACATTACATGCTATGTATGCCCATTGTGTGCGTACTTAGTACATTGTTTTACATTGCATTTCTGTTGCATATGCTCATCCAGCATATGAACACATTATGCTACATTTTGAACCGTTGTGACCATTTGACTATGTGAACCGTCTAAACCCGTTTGATTATATGAACCGTTTGTAACCATTGAACCGTGTGAACCAGTTGTATCCGTTGACATGATTCACATTTGACAATAGACCTTTGACTATACATAAACATTTCTACCATCGTTAAACATTTCATCTTGATGGTTTGGTTCGAGTAAGTGATTAAGTAACGAGGCGTGTGTAATATGATACAAGCATGGTGGATACGCCGCTGGTACTTCCTATATATAAGTGTTTGTAGGGTATTACATATCGTAGCGTTATTTGAATCATTTCAATTTGAGACATATGACATTTTATACAAATAACACACTTTTCATGAGACATTGTTTTACAAACTCATTTTACATGGTTATCCGTTTAACCATACAGTGTTCTCTTATTTATACATATCATCTGATCTTATCGTTTTTCAAATGAGTTACAAGACAAAGCAAAATACGAGGTTCATGACTAAACATTTTCTCAAACATAAGTCATGAATTCCGTTTTCACAAAACCAATGTATCTCACAGGCATTTTTATGCTGACGTACCTATTTTCACATGTGTTTTCAGGAGATGATGCATAGGACTTATCAAGACATACTTAGGCGGACCTGTGCCTTAGTGACTTAAAACGAGACAAGAACTAGTTAATTTATGTTTTGTACACTTTGATTCTTGTTTAGACAATGTAAACTTTCATGTTTGATTTATAAAACGAAACTTCATTTGCCATGGATTTGAAACAATTGATTCTGTTACAACACTCCCCGACGTTTCCGCCACGTTTTGTATGTTCTACGTGGTCGGGGTGTGACAATTATAACTAGATTTGGCATTCCTTCTGAAATTGTATGTGATAATGGTTCCCAATTTATTGGGAGCAGGACTACTAACTTTTGTGACAGTTGGGGGATTAAGATGATAACATCAACACCAGTCCACCCACAAGCTAATGGTCAAGCAGAATCATCCAACAAGATCATCATCAACAATCTGAAGAAGAAACTTGGATCCAAGAAGGGGAAATGGGCAGAGGAATTGCCTTATGTGCTTTGGGCTGATAGGACAACTCCCAAGAATGCTACTGGTCAAACACCCTTCTCTTTGGTATTTGGGGCAGAATCAGTGATCCCAACAGAAATGGTGGTTCCAACTGCTAGAACAAGTACCCGTGATCCTGAGGAGAATGATGCAAACCTGGCTCAAGACTTGGATTCTATTGAAGAAATCAGGGATCTGGCTAGGATAAGGATGGCTAGCTACCAACAAAGAATGGCTGGTGCTTACAAGAAAAATGTCAGGATAAGAAAATTCCAAGTTGGGGACATGGTATTGAGAAAAGCATTCCAAAATACCACCAATCCTGCTGACGGGAAATTGGCACCAAAATGGGAAGGCCCTTATTTGATCGAAGCCGAAGCTGGAAAGGGGGCATATAGATTGCTTACCATGGAAGGTAATCCGTTACCAAGAGCCTGGAATGCTGTCCATTTGAAAAAATATTTCATGTAAGCAGGATCCTTCTGGCATGAGTGATCCTTACATTGGAAGTATCCTTCAAGGATCCCTGAAGCATCAATGATCCTTACTATGGTAATGTCCTGAGCTGGAACTCTTATTTACATATCTTCTTATTTAAGGATAAGGATCATGTATCCTTCATCCTTCTCTCACGAGATTTTGAGTTCTGATAAGTTCAGGTATCCTTAGCATAATGTTTACAATCTTCAGAAGCAACTCAGATCCTTGGGCTTGTCCCCAGTTATCCTTGGGCTTGTCCTCAGTTTTCGCCTGTAGCGCACGATGATCCTGGTATAGTTCACGTCTTTGGGACCAGTACTCGCTTTAGGGGCTGATAACCTCATCGCACTGGCTATACCTAGGATCCTACGTATAATGGTAGACGTACCATGCATCCGTTCCTAAGGTTTCTAACGTTTTCACGTTAGCTAAAGTTTTGGCATTTTCATGCCACTAAGTTTGGATAGTCGCCAGTGAGGGCCATACTCCAGTTTACATACGATCCTTGGGCTTGTCCCTAGTTATCCTTCGGGCTTGTCCCCAGTTATCCTTCGGGCTTGTCCCCAGTGATCCTTTGGGCATGTCCCCAGTTACTAACTTATCTTTTATATTGGCTTAGTCCCAAGTTATGTTCTATTTTTCAGGTTTTCGAAGTTAAAAAATTAAGGATCCTTAATCCTTATTATCCATTAAAGTTTCATTTATGGTTATCCTGATTAAAGGTTAGGATCCTAACTTGGATCCTCAGGTATGATCCTTAATTACTTTCAATTTCATTCATTATTTATTTGAATAACCCTTAGACTTTGACAACTGAACCTATGGTCCTTAAAATAAACTACTTTGAAAATTTTCGATTATAGGATATTTGATCCAGGGTCATATCCTAAATTTCTTAAACATAATTTGCTTAACTTTTCTTACTCAAACAAACATATATCAAAACAATTGGAAATTAAAAGGATAACAATACGAGATAAGCCAAAAAGATTAGAGTTATTTTATTAACAAATGTTTAAAACCCTTCAAAGTTGTCAAAATTGCCAACCCACGTTTCTACCAGCAAAACGTGGCCCGTCCACATGGGTTGGCAAAGGGTGTCCATTGTTTGTGCGGTCATAGCATGCAGGAAATTAAAAGGTGGCAGGATCACAATGGCTTCATCCCCCAAACAGAGGATCCCTCCACCATTTGTAATCCTACCTATTGTTCACAGGATCCTGGATCCTCAACCCTAAACTATTGTTCAAATACAGACCATAATTGTTTTAAAACATCACAACCACCAAACAAAAAAATTGGGCTCCGGCTATGTCTAGAAGTTTCCTTCATCGCCTAATCCTGCAGCTCAATCCTTCGCTGCACCATCACCACCAGCTCCACTTGCCTCACCAGCATGATCCTTGCCAGCCTCTCCACCCTCAAGCATCGGGATCTCCTCAGCCTCTTCATCATCCTCAAGCTCTGCTAGCCTCGCCTTCCAACCCTCTACATCCCATGTGCTTTTGTCGAATGCAGGATCCTGAGCCTCCATAGCCATCTGCAGCTGGATCTTATACATGGTTATTGCAGCAGAGACCTTGGCATCCTGGGTGATCTCATGCTTCTCATAATCAAAATTGATCAGCATCCTGGCAGCTTTATCCTTGGTGGCCCGGAGCTCCTTCTCAAGATCAGCTATCTTAAGATCCTTCAGCACACCCATCTGTTGGAGGTCAGCAATTTGGCGGTCTTGATCCTCGACGTGGCCAACATAAGTCTCTATCTCAGCAAATTTCTGCAAGGAAAACAAGGCATAACGTCAGAAACAAGTGATCCTCAAAACTGTCAGGATAACAAACAGGGGCAGTGATCCTTACCTCGTTGAAGTAGTCCAGAAACTGTTGGCGGAGCAGGGGCAGACCTTTTAAATCCTCAGAGGCCTTTCTCTTCTTTCCTTTACCCCTAATAGGTGCTTTAGGGGCTGAAGCAGCTGGGCTAGCAGCAGGAGTCTTCTTCTTTGCGGATTTGACATTGGTAAGATCATTGATGCCGAACTTTGAAGCAGA
Source organism: Helianthus annuus (assembly GCF_002127325.2). NCBI lineage: Eukaryota > Viridiplantae > Streptophyta > Magnoliopsida > Asterales > Asteraceae > Helianthus > Helianthus annuus. The sequence goes on from NC_035437.2 coordinate 84,078,586, forward strand.
CTTAGAGGAATTTCCAGCACCTACACAACCAAAATAAGATAAGTATTCTAATTAAACTTGAAAATCCTACACAGAATTACTTTTTAAATGAGGATACTTACTTGACATTGTGAGAGAGGCAGAGGATACTTCTTGAGAATCCTGGGTGGCAACCTGGAAAGTTCTTGTCTCCAGATCAAGCTTCTTAAAGGCCAAGAGTCTCTCCTTTGCAGCAGGAGTCAACCTAAGATGAGCAACGGATATAGCTGCACAATAAACAAGAAAATGTTAGTGATCCTTATCCTAAGGAACAAGTTCTATGATGATCCTTCCAGGATCCTCTATCCTACCATGGGTAGCCCACTCCATGGGCAAATCCTTCCCATTAGGGATGGAATCTCTCCTAACAAAAAAGAATCGTCGCTTCCAGTTCGTGTCATTTTTGGTCACTTTGAAAACAGGGTGATCCTCTCCAGCTTTTCGCTTGAACAAATATCGGTGGGATCCAAAAGTTGTGAGATCATACATCTCACCCAAATCCGCCATACCAAGGTCAATACCCTCTTGCTCAATGATCCTTTCAAGGGTGTATAACACCCTCCAGATCATCGGCATAGCTTGGATATAGCAGATGCCTGTAAGTGAGAAAAAAGATTGGGTGAATTGAGGAAAAGGATACGAATATCCTATCAAGATAGGGGTGACCGGGAAAGCTACCCAAGTCTCAGAGATGAAATCACTCAAAGTGGTAGGACTAAAAGACTTGAAAAGGGTTTCCGCCGGGAAACAACGACGGATTTTATCGATTTGAGGGTCGGTGAAGCAACACCTCTCGGAGGGGGAATCTTTGATGATCCATTGACCCTTTAAGGGGCTGTTCTTCTTAGGATCCTTGCAGGGGGAGTTCCGGAGCAACATCTTTTACAGAAGAATAGAAGAAGAAGAAAAACAGAGCAAGAGAGAAGAAGATGAAAAGGAGAATACCTGGTTGATCTTCTGAATACGGTTATAAAGGGAGTTGCTTTGAATTTAAATGCATTCGATCCTATCCCTATTTCTATTTATAATCATGATTGTGCAGGGCTGTCACTTCCATGACGTCAGACCATAACGGATAGTTCCACCTTAACGGCTATATATCCGTTGAGTTAACTAGAGATAAGATTCAGCAAAATATAACTCGTTTATATTACATAAATACTCCTTATATTTTGGGGGCAATTGTTAGGGCTGGATTTTTATGACCTATGATCCTTACATATGATCCTAACATGTGATCCTAACAAGTGATCCTTGTTTCTTTGGCAGATAGTGATCCTCAGACGAGCTCCAGGATCAGGATCACAGATCATTCCAAGGATCCTCATACTAACGACTGTTCTCTTTGGACTTAATATTATCTTGCAGGAATTACGAGTTGGATCCGGTCTTAGCAACGTAAATAAGGAATCTGTCACGATAATCTCGCACATGCATAATCAAAGATGGACGTTATGGCAAATATGGAAACTCAGCACAATTCAAGGGCGATTATTTAGGATAAATTTACTTCTATTTCTAAAGGGGTAACGAGCTAGTAGTTAGGTGATTTGCCTAAAATAGAACCACACACACTTGTATAAATGGTACTCTTGAACATTCGGAAGACACAACACACTTCTCACACGCTTTAGCATACGATACTATAGTGATCCTTGTACCTAGCTCGTTACCATCCGAAGTTGTAACCATTATTTGTTATATTGAAGTTTGGTGATCGGTAGTTTCCATCACCCGAGGTTTTTTATGCCGGAGATCATTCATTGATCAAGGGCTTTTTCCTCGTATAAATCCTTGTGTCACTTGTGCTTTTTACATTTGAGTGATCCTTCACTTTGTTCATCATACCAAGCATCATTCCCCGTTTACATAAAGTTTGGTTGCATTATCTTTAAGTGATTTTTGACCAAAACAGTACCATACATCCGTTCCTAAGGTTTCTAACGTTTTCACGTTAGCTAAGGTTTTGGCATTATCATGTCACTAAGTTTGGATAGTCGCCAGTAAGGGCCATACTCCAGTTTACATACGATCCTTGGGCTTGTCCCCAGTTATCCTTGGGCTTGTCCCCAGTTATCCTTGGGCTTGTCCCCAGTTATCCTTGGGCTTGTCCCCAGTTATTCTTTGGGCTTGTCCCCAGCTACTAACTTATCTCTTATATTGGCGTAGTCCCAAGTTGTATTATGTTTTCAGGTTTTCGAAGTTAAACAATTAAGGATCCTCAATCCTTATTATCCACTAAATCTTTTCTTATGGTTATCCTGACTAAAGGTTAGGATCCTCACTTGGATTCTCAGGTATGATCCTTGACTGTTTTGATTACATTCATTATTTTGAATAACCCTTACACTTTGACAACTAAACCTATGATCCTTAAAATTAACTACTTTTTGGAAGATTTAGACTATAGGATATTTGATCCTGGATCATATCCTAAATTTCTTAAACATAATGTGCTTAACTTTTTTTTACTCAGACAAGCATAAATCAAAACGATTGAAAGAATAAAAGATATAAAAGGATAACATCATAGGATAAGTCAAAAGCTAAAAGGTTTTATTTATTAAATATTTAACCCTTTCAAAAGTTGTCAAAATTGCCAACCCACGTTTCTACCAGCAAAACGTGGCCCGTCCACATGGGTTGGCAAAGGGTGTCCATTGTTTGTGCGGTCATAGCATGCAGGAAATTAAAAGGCGGCAGGATCACAATGGCTTCATCCCCCAAACAGAGGATCCCTCCACCATTTGTAATCCTACCTATTGTCTGAAGGATCCTGGATCCTTAACCCTAAAACTATTGTTCGAATTACAGACCATAATTGTTTTAAAAAAACATCAACAACCACCAAACAAAAAAATTGGGCTCCGGCTATGTCTAGAAATTTCCATCATTGCCCAATCCTGCAGCTCAATCCTTCGCTGCACCATCACCACCGGCTCCACTTGCCTCTCCACCCTGATCCTTGCCAATGTCTCCACCCTCAAGCATCGGAATCTCCTCAGCCTCCTCATCATCCTCCAGTTCAGCCAGCCTCGCCTTCCAACCCTCTACATCCCATGTGCTCTTGTCGAAGGCAGGATCCTGAGCCTCCATAGCCATCTGCAGCTGGATCTTATACATGGTTATTGCAGCAGAGACCTTGGCATCCTGGGTGATCTCATGCTTCTCATAGTCAAAATTGATCAGCATCTTGGCAGCATCATCCTTGGTGGCCCGGAGCTCCTTCTGAAGGTCAGCTATCTTAAGATCCTTCAGCACACCCATTTGTTGAAGGTCAGCAATCTGGCGGTCTTGATCCTCGACGTGGCCAACATACGTCTCTATCTCAGCAAATTTCTGCAAGGAAAACAAGGCATAACATCAGAAACAAGTGATCCTCAAAACTGTCAGGATACACAAACAGGGGTAGTGATCCTTACCTCGTTAAAGTAGTCCAGAAACTGTTGGCGGAGCAGGGGCAGACCTTGCAAATCCTCAGATGCCTTTCTCTTCTTGCTTCCTTTTCCCCTGATTGGTGCTTTAGGGGCTGAAGCTGTTGGGCTAGCAGCAGGAGTCTTCTTCCTTGCAGATTTGACATTAGTAAGATCATCGATGCCGAACTTTGAAGCAGAATTAGAGGATTTTCCAGCACCTACACAACCAAAACAAGATAAGTATCTTAATATTATTTGACTCTCATTATATAAATACTCCTTAAATAAAGATACCTACTTGACATTGTGACAGAGGTAGAGGATACTTTCTGAGAATCCTGGGTGGTAACCTGGAAAGTTCTTGTTTCAGGATCAAGCTTCTTAAAGGCCAGGAGCCTCTCTTTTGCAGCAGGTGTCAACTTCAGATGTGAAACGGAGATAGCTGCACAACAAGAAAATAAAAGAACATCAGTGATCCTTATCCTGAGGAATAAGTTCTATGGTGATCCTTCTAGGATCCTACCATGGGTAGCCCACTCCTTGGGCAAATCCTTCCCATTAGGGGTGGTATCTCTCCTTACAAAAAAGAACCGCCGCTTCCAGTTCACATTATTTTTGGTAACCTTGAGAACAGGGTGCTCCTCTCCAGCTTTTCGTTTGAACAAGTATCGGTGGGATCCAAAAGTTGTAAGATCATACATCTCACCCAACTCCGCCATACCCAGATCAATCCCTTCTTGTTCGATGATCCTTTCAAGGGTGTATAAAACCCTCCAGATCATCGGCATAGCCTGGATATAGCAGATGCCGGTAAGGGAGAAAAAAGACTCGGTGAACTGAGGGAAAGGATATGAGTATCCTATCATGAAAGGAGTGACCGGGAAAGCTACCCAAGTCTCAGAGCTATAATCGCTCGAAGCGGTAGGGTTGAAAGATTTAAAAAAGGTGTTCACCGGAAAACAATGACGGATTTTGTCAATCTGAGAATCAGTAAAACAACACCTCTCGGTGGGGGAATCCTTGATGATCCCTTGACCCTTCAAGGGGCTATTATTCTTAGGATCCTTACTGGGAGAATTCCGGAGCAACATTTTTTACAAGACGATGGAAAAAGAAAGAAATACAGAATAAGCAAGAGAGAAGGAGAAGGGGAATACCTGTTCAATCCTCTGATCGAAGTTATAAAGGGAAGAGTACTTGAATTTAAATGCAAACGATTCTATCCCTATCTCTATTTATAATCATGATTATGCAGGGCTGTCACCTCCATGATGTCAGATTGCAACGGATAGTTCGATCTTAACGGCTATATACCCGTTGAGTTAGTTATAGATAAGATCGGGCAAAATATAACGCATTAATATTACATAAATACTCCTTATATTTTGGGGGCAATTGTTAGGGCTAGATTTTCATGACCTATGATCCTTACTCGGTATCCTAAGAAGTGATCCTTGTTTCTTTGACAGATAGTGATCCTCACAAGAGCTCCAGGGTCAGGATCATGGATCATCCTAAGGATCCTCATACTAACGATTGTTCTCTTTGGATTTAATGTTGTTTTGCAGGAATTACGAGTTGGACCAGGTCTTAGCAACGTAAACAAGGAATCTGTCACGCTAATTTCGCACATGCATAATCAAAGATGGACGTTATGGAGAATATGGAAACTCAGCACAATTCAAGGGCAATTAATTAGGCTAAATTTACTTCTATTTCTAAAGGGGTAACGAGCTAGTAGTTAGGTGATTTGCCTAAAATAGAACCACACACACTTGTATAAATGGCACTCTTGAACATTCGGAAGACACAACACATTTCTCACACGCTTTAGCACACGATACTATAGTGATCCTTGTACCTAGCTCGTTACCTAGCTAGTTTCCATCACCCGAGGTTTTTTATGCCGGAGATCATTCATTGATCAAGGGCTTTTTCCTCGTATAAATCCTTGTGTCACTTGTGCAATTTTCATTATAGTGATCCTTATCTTTGTTCATCATACCAAGCATCATTCCCCGTTTACAAAAACTTTGGTTGCATTATCCTTGTGTGATTTTTGACCAAAACAACAGGTATCAACCATGCTATGGCCAGAGAACTGCAGAAACTGAAGGATATGATATCAAGTGTTCCAGGGGTAGTCAAACCTATCCCGGAGATTGCAGACGGAAGCCATAAGGTATCTCGTTTTGCACCACCAATTTGTGATGCTGAGATACCCAAAAGATTCCATATCCCTACTATGAAGCTGTATGATGGTACGACGGATCCTGAGGAACACATAGCACAATACAGGGAGAGGATGGAGATCAATCCAATTCCAGAAAGGTTAAAGGAAGCATGCCTTTGCAAGGGATTTGGATCCACTCTTACTGGATCAGCTCTTAAGTGGCTGCTAAGTCTTCCCCCTTACTCTATTACTTCGTTTGCTAATTTAGTTAACTTATTCAATAATCAATTTACTTGTAGTAGAAAATTTGAACGATTGACTAGCGATTTATACAGGATAACTCAGGGTCATAATGAATCATTAAGGGATTATATAACCAAATTTAGTAAAGAATCCTTGGATACTCCTAACTTGGATGTGGCCACAGCTGTTGAGGCCTTCAAGATGGGGTTGCTTAAGGATTCATTATTCTATGATGATCTTGTTATGACACCATGCAGGAACCTAGACGAAGTAAGAACTCGGGCACTCAGGTTCATCCGGCTAGAGGATGACAAGAGGATCCAGGAGAGACAAGTAGGATCCTCAAAACAAGAAAAGCAAGGATCCTCTTTCAAAAGCAACGAATTCAAATCCTATAACAGAACTGACAACCAGAATGTGCATGCTGTTGACCAAGAAAAGGATGATGAAGATTATCCTCCGATTTCCGAATACTGTTTTTCCGTTGATAACCATGAACTAATCCTTGCAATGCAGAATCTAGGAGAAAAGGCCAGATGGCCCAGAAAAAATGACAAACCAGCCGCAGCTAAAGATAAATCAAAGTGGTGTGCATACCATGAGGATTTTGGGCATTTGACAGAGGAATGCATCGCATTACGAAAGGAAATTGGATATCTGCTGAGCAAGGGGCATTTGAAATAATTGTTGGGAAGAAAAAAGCAAAGGACTCAGGATCCTGAAAGGATCCCTGAAAGAGCTCCTGCTCCTCCGGCAGATGCACAAGTGATCAACTTTATTTCTCGAGGATCAGACATCTATGGTACATCCTTCTCAGCAACTAAAAGGCATGCAAAGGAAGCTAAAATGGATAACGGAGAAAGACTTATACGAACATCAAGTGTCTCGGAAGGAAAAGTGATAACCTTTGATGAGGATGATCGAGTTGACATCCAGGATCCTCATCATGATAGTTTAGTTATTACTCTCTTTATTTCTAACCACTTTGTCCGCAGGATCCTTATTGACGGAGGAAGCTCAGTAAACATTATCCAGCTTGATGTTCTGAAGAAAATTGGTATCCCTGAATCAGATATCACACCAAGACCCTCCGTGCTTGTAGGATTTAGTGGCGAAACTAAGAAAACCCTGAGGGACATCAAACTCCCAATTTATGTGGAAGGATTACATAATTATCAAAAATTTTGTGTTATTGACTGTTTGTCCTGTTGTAATGTTATCCTTGGCAAGCCCTGGATACATGATATGAAGGCAGTCCCATCCACCTACCATCAGTGTGTGAAGCTCCCTAGCCCATGGGGAATAATCAAGATCGATAGTGATCAACAGGAGGCTAAGGATTGTTACACCTCATCAATGAAACCAGCCTCGAAATCAAGGGAGCAATAGCAATTAAAGTATCCTCCAAGGGGTGTCTTGGAGGCAAGAGAGCAGGATATGGACGAAATCTTCTTGGATCCTGATGATCCTGAATCCAAAATCTACATCGGATCAGGGATCCTTGATAAAATGAAAGAAGACATAGTATCCTTCCTCAAAAGAAGAAAATCTACCTTTGCATGGAAACATGAGGATATGACAGGTATATCTAAGGATATTATCACTCATAAACTTGGCATTGACAGGTCAGTTAAACCAATCCATCAAAAAAGGAGGAAGTTTGCACCAGAAAGAAATGCCATTATCCAGGAAGAGGTAGAAAGATTACTACGAGCAGGTATGATCAGAGAAGTGAAGTATCCAAAATGGCTGGCCAATGTGGTTGTTGTTCAAAAGAAAAATGGAAAGTGGAGGGTATGTGTCGATTTCACTGATTTGAATAAGGCATGTCCCAAGGATCCTTTCCCATTACCCCACATTGACTCCATGGTGGATGCAAACGGCGGGTCATTAACTGTTAACCTTTATGGATGCATCATCTGGATTCCAACAAATTCAGATGGAACCATCTGACCAAGAGGATACGGCCTTTATGACCCCAACCGGTTTATATTGTTATATTGCTATGCCTTTTGGATTAAGAAATGCAGGTGCAACATATCAAAGGCTGGTAAATATGATGTTCAAAGATCAAATTGGACAAACTATGGAAGTGTACATAGACGATATGGTGGTGAAATCCAAAAAAGCTGAGGATCACCTAAGGGACTTGGAGGAAGCATTTGATATCCTTGATAATTATAACATGAAGCTTAATCCTTCAAAATGTCACTTTGGTGTTAAAGCAGGTAAATTCTTAGGATATATGGTAACCCAGAGGGGCATTGAAGCAAGCCCGGAACAAATCAAAGCATTGGTGAATATCAAATCCCCTGCCAACGCTAAGGATGTGCAAAGGCTAACAGGCAGGATAGCAGCTCTAAACAGATTCATATCCAAATCCTCAGAAAAGTGTAAAGAATTCTATGATATCCTAAGAAAGAACAAGAAATTCGAATGGACTGAAAAGCATGAGAATGCTTTACAAGCCCTAAAAGAATACATGTCCTCAGCCCTAGCATTGATGAAACCAGAAAAAGGAGATGTGTTATCCTTGTACCTTGCGGTATCATCAAAAGCAGTAAGTGCAGTCCTTGTTAAGGATCATGAAGGTACACAATATCCTGTCTATTATGTAAGTAAGAGTTTACTTGATGCTGAATCCAGGTATTCACACCTTGAAAAACTTATTCTTGCACTGATTATGGCATCTACTAAACTAAGACATTATTTTGAAACCCATGTTATTGTTGTTAGAACTAATTTTCCAATTAAGAATGTCATCAGGAAACCAGAGATGTCCGGAAGAATGGCTAAGTGGGCAGTAAAGCTTAGTGCCCATGATATAAGATATGAGCCTAGAACAGCCATCAAATCCCAAGCATTAGCAGACTTTGTGGCTGATTTCAGTAGTGATTTACAAAAGGAAGCCGAATTGGAAGTCCAGCAGCTGGATGAAACCAAGGATCCTTGGATACTACATACTGACGGATCCTCAAATGTTAAAGGCACAGGGCTTGGTATACTACTAAAATCGCCACAGGGGGACATAATACCCCATTCCATAGCTTGTGAGTTCCAAGCCACTAATAATGAGGCTGAATATGAAGCCTTAATCGCTGGTTTGCAAATTGCTAAGCATATGGGGATCAGGTATCTTGAGGTATACGTGGATTGATTGTTAATTACTAATCAATTTAATGGATCCTATGCTGTTAAAGGTGAAAAACTAACCAAATATTTAGAGATAGTTAAAGAATTGGCACTCTCCTTTGTTTCCTTCAGTTTGACACAGATTCCAAGGGAGGAAAATACAGAAGCTGATGCATTGGCCAATCTAGGATCATCTTTGAAGATCCCAGAGGATATAAGTATCCCCATCATCCATATCCTGGCTCCTGCTATTGAAAATCAGGTGGCCATGGAAATAGAAGAAATTACTGCAATGATCCCTAGTGAGGATACTCAATCTTGTTCAGGAATATGGATCTCACCAATCATGAGATACTTACAACACGGGGAGATTCCTATGGGAGAAAATCCTAGGGCTTTCAGAATTAAGGTTGAGATGTATCGAGAATCCTGAAGTTCAAGAAGTTTTAAAAGACTTCCATGAAGGAGATTGTGGAAACCACACTGGGGACAGGGCATTGTTCTCAAGGATCTTAAGGACAGGATACTACTGGCCAACTATGAAAAGGGATGCTGTGGAGTATGCTAAGAAGTGTGATCCTTGTCAAAGACACAGCAATATCCTTCATCAGCCGGCTGAATTTCTACATCCTATACCATCCTCTTGGCCATTCATGAGATGGGGGATGGATATAGTTGGCAAGCTCCCTAAAGCACCTGGTGGAAAAGTGTTCATGCTTGCTATGACTGACTACTTCTCCAAGTGGATAGAGGCTGAAGCTTTTGCCCAAGTTAGAGAGAAGGAAGTTATATCCTTTATTAAGAGAAACATTATAACTAGATTTGGCATTCCTTCTGAAATTGTATGTGATAATGGTTCCCAATTTATTGGGAGCAGGACTACTAACTTTTGTGACAGTTGGGGGATTAAGATGATAACATCAACACCAGTCCACCCACAAGCCAATGGTCAAGCAGAATCATCCAACAAGATCATCATCAACAATCTGAAGAAGAAACTTGGATCCAAGAAAGGGAAATGGGCAGAGGAATTGCCTTATGTGCTTTGGGCTGATAGGACAACCCCCAAGAATGCTACTGGTCAAACACCCTTCTCTTTGGTGTTTGGGGCAGAATCAGTGATCCCAACAGAAATGGTGGTTCCAACTGCTAGAACAAGTACCCATGATCCTGAGGAGAATGATGCAAACCTGGCTCAAGACTTGGATACTATTGAAGAAATCAGGGATCTGGCTAGGATAAGGATGGCTAGCTACCAACAAAGAATGGCTGGCGCTTACAACAAAAATGTCAGGATAAGGAAATTCCAAGTTGGGGATATGGTATTGAGAAAAGCATTACAAAATACCACCAATCCTGCTGATGGGAAATTGGCACCAAAATGGGAAGGCCCTTATTTGATTGAAGCCGAAGCAGGAAAGGGGGCATATAGATTGCTTACCATGGAGGGTAATCTGTTACCAAGAGCCTGGAATGCTGTCCACTTGAAAAAATATTTCATGTGAGCAGGATCCTTCTGGCATGAATGATCCTTACATTGGAAGTATCCTTCAAGGATCCCTGAAGCATCAATGATCCTTACTCTGGTAATGTCCTAAGCTTGAACTCTTATTTACATATCTTCTTATTTAAGGATAAGGATCATGTATCCTTCATCCTTCTCTCATGAGATTTTGAGTTCTGATCAGTCCAGGTATCCTTAGCATAATGTCGACAATCTTCAGAAGCAACTCAGATCCTTGGGTTCAACCCCAGTTATTTGGGCTTGTCCCCAGTTATCCTTGGGCTTGTCCCCAGTTTTCGCCTGTAGCGCACGATGATCCTGGTATAGTTCACGTCTTTGGGACCAGTACTCGCTTTAGGGGCTGATAACCCCATCGTACTGGCTATACCTAGGGTCCTACGTATAATGGTAGACGTACCATACATCCGTTCCTAAGGTTTCTAACGTTTTCACGTTAGCTAAGGTTTTGGCATTTTCATGTCACTAAGTTTGGATAGTCGCCAGTGAGGGCCATACTCCAGTTTACATACGATCCTTGGGCTTGTCCCCAGTTATCCTTCGGGCTTGTCCCCAGTTACCCTTCGGGCTTGTCCCCAGTGATCCTTTGGGCTTGTCCACAGTTACTAACTTATCTATGATATTGGCTTAGTCCCAAGTTATATTCTATTTTTCAGGTTTTCGAAGTTAAACAATTAAGGATCCTTAATCCTTATTATCCATTAAAGTTTTACTTATGGTTATCCTGATTAAAGGTTAGGATCCTAACTTGGATCCTCAGGTATGATCCTTGACTATTTTTAATTTCATTCATTATTCATTTGAATAACCCTTAGACCTTGACAACGGAACCTATGATCCTTAACATGAACTACTTTTTGGAAGTTTTCGACTATAGGATATTTGATCCTGGATCATATCCTAAATTTCTTAAACATAATGTGCTTAACTTTTTTTACTCAGACAAGCATAAATCAAAACAATTGAAAGAATAAAAGATATACAAGGATAACATCATAGGATAAGTCAAAAGTTAAAAGCTTTATTTATTAAATATTTAACCCTTTCAAAAGTTGTCAAAATTGCCAACCCACGTTTCTACCAGCAAAACGTGGCCCATCCACATGGGTTGGCAAAGGGTGTCCATTGTTTGTGCGGTCATAGCATGCAGGAAATTAAAAGGCGGCAGGATCACAATGGCTTCATCCCCCAAACAGAGGATCCCTCCACCATATGTAATCCTACCTATTGTTCACATGATCCTAGATCCTCAACCCTAAACTATTGTTCAAATACAGACCATAATTGTTTTAAAAAATCACAAACCACCAAACAAAAAAAAATTGGGCTCCGGCTATATCTAGAAATTTCCATCATTGCCCAATCCTGCAGCTCAATCCTTCGCTGCACCATCACCACCGGCTCCACTTGCCTCTCCACCCTGATCCTTGCCAATGTCTCCACCCTCAAGCATCGGAATCTCCTCAGCCTCCTCATCATCCTCCAGTTCAGCCAGCCTAGCCTTCCAGCCTTCGACATCCCAGGTGCTCTTGTCAAAAGCAGGATCCTGAGCCTCCGCAGCCATCTGCAGCTGGATCTTGTACATAGTTATCGCGGCAGAAACCTTGGCATCCTGGGTGATCTCGTGCTTCTCATAGTCAAAGTTGATCAGCATCTTGGCAGCATCATTCTTGGTGGCCTGGAGCTCCTTCTGAAGATCGGCTATCTTGAGATCCTTCAACACCCCAACTTGTTGGAGGTCAGCAATCTGGCGGTCCTGATCCTCGACGTGGCCAACATACGTCTCTATCTCAGCAAATTTCTGCAAGGAAGACAAGGCATAACATCAGAAACAAGTGATCCTCAAAACTGTCAGGATACACAAACAGGGGCAGTGATCCTTACCTCGTTGAAGTAGTCCAGAAACTGTTGGCGGAGTAGGGGCAGACCTTGCAAATCCTCAGAGGCCTTTCTCTTCTTGCTTCCTTTTTCCCCTGATAGGTGCTTTAGGGGCTGAAGCAGTTGGGCTAGCAGCAGGAGTCTTCTTCCTTGCGGATTTGACATTAGTAAGATCATCAATGCCGAACTTCGAAGCAGACTTAGAGGATTTTCCAGCACCTACACAACCAAAACAAGAGAAGTATCTTAATATTATTTGACTCTCATTATATAAATACTCCTTAAATAAGGATACTTACTTGACATTGTGACAGAGGCAGAGGATACTTCCTGAGAATCCTGGGTGGTGACCTGGAAAGTTCTTGTTGCAGGATCAAGCTTCCTAAAGGCCAAGAGTCTCTCTTTTGCAGCAGGAGTCAACCTAAGATGAGAAACGGATATAGCTGCATAACAAGAAAACAACAGAACATCAGTGATCCTTATACTAAAGGATAAAGTCCTACGGTGATCCTTCCAGGATCCTCTATCCTACCATGGGTGGCCCACTTCTTGGGCAAATCCTCCCCATTAGGGATGGTATCTCTCTTTACAAAAAAGAACCGCCGCTTCTAGTTCATGTCATTTTTGGTAACTTTGAGAACAGGATGCTCTTCTCCGGCCTTTCGTTTAAACAAATATCGATGGGATCCAAAAGTTGTGAGATCATACATCTCAGCCAACTCTGCCATGCCAAGGTCTATCCCTTATTGTTCGATGATCCTTTCAAGGGTGTATAACACCCTCCAGATCATCGGCATAGCCTGGATATAGCAGATGCCGGTAAGGGAGAAAAAGGATTGGGTAAACTGAGGGAAAGGATACGAGTATCCTATCATGAAAGGAGTGACCGGGAAAGCTACCCAAGTCTCAGAGACGAAATCACTCAAAGCGGTAGGACTAAAAGACTTGAAAAGGGTTTCCGCCGGAAAGCAACGACGGATTTTGTCGATTTGAGGGTCGGTAAAACAACACCTCTCGGTAGGGGAATCCTTGATGATCCCTTGACCCTTCAAAGGGCTGTTCTTCTTAGGATCCTTACAAGGAGAATTCCGGAGCAACATTTTTTACAAGACGATGGAAAAAGAAAAGAAACAGAGCAAGCAAGAAGAGGATAAAGGGGAATACCTGTTCAAATCCTCTGATCGCGGTTATAAAGGGAAGAGTTCTTTAATTTAAATGCAAACGATCCTATCCCTATCTCTATTTATAATCATGATTGTGCAGGGCTGTCACCTCCATGACGTCAGATCGCAACGGATAGTTCCATCTTAACGGCTATATATCCGTTGAGTTAGTTAGAGATAAGACCGGCAAAATATAACTCGTTTATATTGCATAAATACTCCTTATATTTTGGGGGCAATTGTTAGGGCTGGATTTTTATGACCTATGATCCTTACTTGGTATCCTAACAAGTAATCCTTGTTTCTTTGGCAGATAGTGATCCTCAGAAGAGCTCCAGGATCAGGATCATGGATCATCCTAAGGATCCTCATACTAACGATTGTTCTCTTTGGATTTAATGTTGTTTTGCAGGAATTACGAGTTGGACCAGGTCTTAGCAATGTAAACAAGGAATCTGTCACGCTAATTTCGCACATGCATAATCAAAGATGGACGTTATGGAGAATATGGAAACTCAGCACAATTCAAGGGCAATTAATTAGGATAAATTTACTTCTATTTCTAAAGGGGTAACGAGCTAGTAGTTAGGTGATTTGCCTAAAATACGACCACACACACTTATATAAAGGGCACTCTTCGGCATTTGGAAGACACAACACATTTCTCACACGCTTTAGCATACGATACTATAGTGATCCTTGTACCTAGCTCGTTACCATCCGAAGTTGTAAACATTGTTCGTTATATTGAAGTTTGGTGATCGGTAGTTTCCATCACCCGAGGTTTTTTATGCCGGAGATCATTCATTGATCAAGGGCTTTTTCCTCGTATAAATCCTTGTGTCACTTGTGCAATTTTCATTTAAGTGATACTTATCTTTGTTCATCAAACCAAGCATCATTCCCCGTCTACAAAGAGTTTGGTTGCATTATCCTTGTGTGATTTTTGACCAAAACAATTATAGCTTTAATTTGCTCTGGACTGGCTTCAATGCCCCTCTTTGTCACCATATATCCTAAGAATTTACCTGCTTTAACACCAAAGTGACACTTGGAAGGATTAAGTTTCATATTATATTTGTCAAGGATATCGAATGCTTCCTCTAAGTCTCTAAGGTGATCCTCAGCCTTTTTAGATTTAACCACCATGTCGTCTATATAAACTTCCATATTGTGTCCAATCTGATCCTTGAACATAATATTTACTAGCCTTTGATAAGTTGCACCTGCATTTCTTAGTCCAAACGGCATAGCAATATAACAGTATATACCAGTTGGAGTCATAAAGGCTGTATCCTCTTGATCTGATGGTTCCATCTGAATTTGCTGAAATCCAGATGAAGCATCCATAAAAGTTAACAGTTCATGACCCGCGGTTGCATCCACCATGGAGTCAATGTGGAGTAATGGGAAAGGATCCTTGGGACATGCCTTATTTACATCGGTAAAATCGACATATACCCTCCACTTTCCGTTTTTCTTTTGAACTACAACCACATTGGCTAACCATCTTGGATACTTGACCTCCCTAGTCATACCTGCTTGGAGTAACTTTTCTACCTCTTCCTGGATAATGGCATTTCTTTCTGGTGCAAACTTCCTCCTCTTTTGATGGATTGGTTTGAACGACCTGTCAATGCCAAGTTTGTGAGTGATTACATCTTAAGATATACCTGTCATGTCTTCGTGTTTCCATGCAAAGGTAGTTTTTCTCCTTTTGAGGAAGGATATTAGGTCTTCTTTCATTTCGCCAAGGATCCCTGATCCTATGTAAATTTTAAATTCAGGATCATCAGGATCCATAAGGATTTCTACTACATCCTGCTCTCTTGCCTCCAAGACATCTCTCGGAGGATGCTTTGATTGCTATTGCTCCCTTGACTTTGAGGCTGGTTTCATTGACGAGGTGTAGCAGTTCTTAGACTCATGCTGATCACTATCAATTTTCACTATCCCCCATAGGCTAGGAAGCTTCACACATTGATGATAAGTGGATGGGACTGCCTTCATGTCGTGTATCCAAGGCCTGCCAAGGATAACATTACAACAAGATAAACAATCAATAACACAAAATTTTTGGTAAGAATGTAGCCCTTCGATATAGATTGGGAGTTTAATGTCCCCCAAAGTATTCTTAGTCTCGCCACTGAATCCCATGAGCATGGAAGATCTTGGTATGATATCGGATTCGGGAATATTCATCTTCTTAAGAACATCAAGCTGGATGATATTCACAGAGCTTCCTCCGTCTATAAGGATCCTACGAACAAAATGGTTAGAAATAAAAAGAGTGATAACCAAACCATCGTGATGAGGATCCTGAATGTCAACACGATCATCCTCATCAAAAGTTATGATTTTTCCTTTGGTGACACTAGATGTTCGAATGGGTCTATCTCCATTATCTATCTTGGTTTCCTTTGCTTGTCTTTTAGCTGTAGAAAAGGATGTTCCACAAATATCTAATCCTCCAGATATAAAGTTTATAACTTGTGCGTCTGCTGGAGGGGCTGGAGCTTTCTCTGGGATCCTTTCAGGATCTTGAGTTCTTGATTTCTTTCTCCCCAATAATTCTTTCATGTGCCCCTTGCTCAACAAGTATCCAATTTCTTTTCTCAATGCGATGCACTCTTCTGTGAGATGCCCAAAATCTTCGTGGTATGCACACCATTTTGATTTGTCTTTAGTTGCAGCTGGTTTGTCACTTTTTCTCGGCCACCTGGCTTTATCACCTAGATTCTGCATCGCAAGAATTAGTTCATTGTTATCAACCGAAAAACAGTATTCAGAAATTGGAGGATAATCCTCATCATCCTTTTCCTGTTCTACTGCATGCACATTCTGGTTATCAGACTTGTTGTAGGATCCGAACTTGTTGTTCTTGAATGAGGATCCTTGCTTCTTTTGCTTTGAGGATCCTGCTAACCTCTCCTGGATCCTTTTGTCATCCTCTAGCCGGATGAACCTAAGGGCCCGGGTTCTTACCTCATCTAGATTCCTACAAGGTGTCATAACAAGATCATCATAGAATAATGAATCCCTAAGCAATCCCATTTTAAAGGCTTCTACAGCTGTTGCTATATCTAGGTTAGGGATATCCAAGGATTCTTTACTAAACTTGGTGATATAATCTCTCAATGATTCATTATGGCCTTGGGTTATCCTATATAAATCACTAGTTAAACGCTCAAATTTTCTACTACAAGAGAACTAGTTATTGAACAGGTTAACTAGATTAGAAACGAGGTAATAGAATAAGGGGGAAGACTTAGCAGCCATTTAAGAGCCGATCCAGTAAGAGTGGATCCAAATCCCTTGCACAGACATGCTTCCTTTAACCTTTCTGGGATGGGATTGATCTCCATCCTTTCCCTGTATTGTGCTATGTGTTCTTCAGGATCCGTTGAGCCATCATATAACTTCATTATCGGTACGTGGAACCTTTTGGGTATCTCAACATCACAGATGGGTGGTGCAAAACGAGATATCTTATGGCTCCCATCTGCAATCTCCGGGATAGGCTTGACTACTCCTGGAACACTTGATATCATATCCTTCAGCTTTTGCAATTCCTTAGCCATAGCATGATTGATACCTGTATCCTGCACAAGGCCATGGTTAGTGGTATAAGAATTATTGAAAGTGTTACCTCCCATTGGATTCAAATTTGGAACCCCGGATGTGAATCCATATTGCTGAGATTCTGGAATGATTGAAGGACCGGTAGAAGCAATGGTCTGCATTGGAATGAAATCTCCTTGATGGATATCTGAATTCCTTGGTTGCAAACTCCTTAAGGATCCAGGAATCTGGAAGGATCCATAAAACTGAGAGGATCCTTGAACTTGAGAGGATCCTTGAATCTGCGAGGATCCTTGAACCTGCGAGGATCCTTGAACCTGAGAGGATCCTTGAACCTGAGAGGATCCTTGAACCTGAGAGGATCCATGAACCTGAGAGGATCCTTGAAACAGCCAGAATCCTTGAATCTAAGCTAGCGAAGGATCCTATATGCTGAGGGAGAGATCCTGCTGGTTGAAAGTATGATCCTGAAGCCTGAGTCATTGCTGATGTTCTGTAGTGCACTCCTTTTGGTCCTCCCACGTATTGAACATCTGGAACTACTGAAGGCAGAGAGGTCATGACCGGAGTATTGAAATTCAAAGATCTGGGCATCAATGGGGAATGATCCTCTGCCGATCTCTTCTGTTTCTTGATGTCTCCAATTTCTCTGAGAATCCTTTCATTGGTCTTATCCTGCTGCTGTATGTGCTCCTTCATCTACAAAATTAAAGTAAACAAGTCAGTAATAGTAGGAGTATAACAAGCAGAAGAAGTTGGAGGTTTCGAGAAAATGGGAGTCGGTTTCTTCTTGGGATTTTTCTGAGATCCAGAAGGTGGTGGAGGCAAAGGAGGAATGCCCTGGGATGAATTGACTGCAGACATCGCACTGGAAGTGTTCTTTGATGATGAAGCCATATGCTTGGATGCAATGAACCAAAATGATCACAAAAACAAGAATTTCTTAGGAATGAAGCACCAATTGCCCCACGGTGGGCGCTAAACTGTTTTGGTCAAAAATCAAGCAATGATAGTGCAACCAAACTCTTTGCTACGGGGAATGATGCTTGAATTATTGAATGATATAAAGGATCACTCTGAAATGCAATGAACATATCACACCCCGACCACGTGGAACATACAAAACGTGGCGAAAACATCGGGGAGTGTTGTAACAGAATCAATTGTTTCAAATCCATGGTAAATGAAGTTTCGTTTTATTAATCAAACATGAAAGTTTACATTACTTTAAACAAGACCCAAAGAACACATAACATAAATGAACTAGTTCTTGTCTCGTTTTAAGTCACTAAGGCATAGGTCCGCCTAAGTATGTCTTGATAAGTCCTATGCATCATCTCCTGAAAACACATGTGAAAATAGGTACGTCAGCATAAAAATGCCTGTGAGATACATTGGTTTTGTGAAAACGGAATTCATGACTTATGTTTGAGAAAATGTTTAGTCATGAACCTCGTATTTTGCTTTGTCTTGTAAATCATTTGAAAAACGGTAAGATCAAATGATATGTATAAATAAGAGAACACTGTATGGTTAAACGGATAACCATGTAAAAATGAGTTTGTATAAGATAAGTCGTTTGTAAAACAATGTCTCATGAAAAGTGTGTTGTTTGTATAAAATGTCATATGTCTTAAATTGAAATGATTCAGATAACGCTACAATATGTAATACCATACAAACACTTATATATAGGAAGTACCAGCGGCGTATCCACCATGCTTGTATCATATTACACACGCCTCGTTACTTAATCACTTACTCAAACCAAACCATCAAGATGAAATGTTTAACAACGGTAGAAATGTTTATGTATAGTCAAATGTCTATTATCAACTGTAAATCATGTCAACGGATACAACTGGTTTACACGGTTCAATGGTTACAAACGGTTCATATAATCGAAGGGTTAAGACGGTTCACATAGTCAAATGGTTACAACGGTCCAAAATGTAGTATAATGTGTTCATATGCTGGATGAGCATATGCAACAGAAATGCAATGTGAAACAATGTACTACGTACGCACACAATGGGCATACATAGCATGTAATGTATTGTAAAGTGATGTACTAAGTATGCTAAGTAAACATACGCAGTAGAAATGTAATGTAAATCAATGTGTCCATATGCTGAGTAAACATATGCAACAAAAGTGTTTATGAAATCAATGTGCTAGCATGCTCAGTCAACATACATAGCAAAGTATAATGGAAATCATGTACTATATATGTACTATCGAACATAGCAAGTATATGATGTGAAAGCATGAAAACCATGAAAGTAACAAGTAGGCACATGTGTTTCACCCCAAAACAGTTTGGAAAATAGTAAAAGAGGGGTTCAATGTACTCACCTGAGATTGCTTTGAAGTTCTTGTTTAATAACCAGATAATGCTAAAGATCACGGAATATCAAACGGCACCTAATAGGTAGCTATGTTAATATACCGGACCAAATCGGAAGGATCGGATAGTATGCGGGTTCGTAAACCAAACGAGTATGGAGACTCGTGTAATATGGTTTAACAAAGCCTACATACTAAAATGAAACCTAACCTAAGTGCTTGCGACCCATCACGACCCGTTTAGGTAGCTTATGCTACCTTACGCGTCGTTCGCGTAGAACGCGTCTGGAACGCCTATCATCGTGACCACAAGGTATAACCTCGGAAGGTTATAGCTATGGTCACCTAATGTGTTTGGTCGGATCCTAAAGATCGACCAAATGGGTCGGGTTTGAAAGTATAAGCGATGGTTTAAATCGCTTACCTTAGGACCCTATATAAGCACTAAACTAAAAGTGACGAGCTAAGCATGTTAGAACATGCTTAACTAAGTTTAGAAAACAGGTTTGGCATCAAAACAAACGGCTTTGATGCTCACGAGTAGTTTGGTTACAAAATACGCAAGAATGCGCATTTTGGCCAAAACTACGACTCGTCACTGAGCCTAGATAACGTGGTGATCAGTAGGTATGGTCACTATGGACCATAACCATCGTGATCACGCTCACGTTATGAAGTTCCAACGAACTTCGCATCGACCATAAGCTGGTCAACGCAGAAAGTCAACAAAACGTCGACTTTCGGACTCGAAAAGCGATAAAACAATGAAAGAATACTTACGGAGGGTCCCCGAATGCTAATCGAGATCAGAGAAACTCAGGTATGAAGCAATACTTCAACTTAGAGCTTTTTAGATCTGATTCTTGTGATTTTTACACAAAAGGGGGGGGGGTATTTATAGGAAAAGTGGAACCGTTAGGATCGTTTTATCGAATATCGTGCCATGATCTTGTGCGTACATGTGTTACAATGCTAGATTCACAGAATATGGCCCTTGGCCTTTCATTGGGTGAAAAGGCAATCGGACCTTTCGTGATCTGAAGAGCCAATCAGCATTAAATGTGGGTTCTGCTGTACTGGGGACCCCTTACGGACCGTATGGACTTTGGCTTACGGTCCGTAAGCCCCTAGTTTGGCAGATTTACCATTTTAGTCCCTGCAGCACCAAAACTTGGTATTTGATGCGTTTTTGGCACGTTTAAGCCCCGTTAACCTCATTTCAAAGCTCTAAAATGATGTTAAAGTATAGGGAACTGAAAATGTGCTCAAAAATATGTCGGATGTCGGTTCGTTTGGCCGTACGGTCGCGATGTTCGGTTAATTACGACGGAATGCGCATAAGCGCGAAAGACGATCCAAATTGCGCGACGAATGGATTTTTCTCATGCCAAACACTAAGGCATAATATAAGGATGCTTACATAAATTTTTGGATGTCCGGATGAATTCAGAACGTAAGTTATGCGCAAAAGTGCGAACTTGTGCACTTTTTGACACTTTTAGCCCCTGAATGATCCAAAAGTTTGTTTTAGCATATCAAAACCCCTCAAAGCCTATTTCTAAGCTATGTAAAGGATATTTATGGTATGTTTAACTTATGGACATGTTCCAGAATGTTCATTACAGTTCAAATTGGCATACTTTCGCAGTTTGTCAAGTTTAGTCCCTATAAGCGAATTAACTTGTTTTTGCCATACCAAAGCCTTCAAAACTTATTTCTAAGTTATGTAAAGGTTATCTAAGGTATGTTAAGTATATGTTGATGTCCCGGAGTATTTGTCGCATTAAACTGAGTACGTTTACGCACCAGGTTGCTTATAATTCTCCAGAGAGCGATGTAAAGTTTGAAATTGAACACGAATTGATATGTGCAAAATATACACATATTTATACAAGATCCCAAGTTTGAAATACGATATTTCATCGGCTTGGTATTTGTTTGATGGTCGCGGTGACACAGGTGTCACAGTCTCCCCTACTTTAGGAAATTTCGTCCCGAAATTTATTCGTAGGAGTCTATTTGTGATTCTGCCAAATGACTATCAGCAATATGCAAAGTAATATCCTGTCATTTCCTTTAACGGTCATTCTTCAGAAACGAAATGAACAGACGGAGTCATTTTCAATGGTTGCTTCATCAGAAATGGAAACGAAGGATTACACAATGGATATTCATTTCCCCAACGGATAAATCGTCAGAAACGAAAATGAACTAACGGAGTCATTTTCAACGGTTGCTTCATCAGAGTTGGAAATGAAGGATTACACAACGGATATTCATTTCCCCAACGGATAAATCGTCAGAAACGAAAATGAACTAACGGAGTCATTTTCAACGGTTGCTTCATCAGAGTTGGAAATGAAGTATTACACAACGGATATTCATTTCCCCAACGGATAAATCGTCAGAAACGAAAATGAACTAACGGAGTCATTTTCAACGGTTGCTTCATCAGAGTTGGAAATGAAGGATTACACAACGGATATTCATTTCCCCAACGGATAAATCGTCAAAAACGAAAATGAACTAACGGAGTCATTTTCAACGGTTGCTTCATCAGAGTTGGAAATGAAGGATTACACAACGGATATTCATTTCCCCAATGGATAAATCGTCAGAAACGAAAATGAACTAATGGAGTCATTTTCAACGGTTGCTTCATCAGAGTTGGAAATGAAGGATTACACAACGGATATTCATTTCCCCAACGGATAAATCGTCAGAAACGAAAATGAACTAACGGAGTCATTTTCAACGGTTGCTTCATCAGAGTTGGAAATGAAGGATTACACAACGGATATTCATTTCCCCAACGGATAAATCGTCAGAAACGAAAATGAACTAACGGAGTCATTTTCAACGGTTGCTTCATCAGAGTTGGAAATGAAGGATTACACAACGGATATTCATTTCCCCAACGGATAAATCGTCAGAAACGAAAATGAACTAACGGAGTCATTTTCAACGGTTGCTTCATCAGAGTTGGAAATGAAGGATTACACAACGGATATTCATTTCCCCAACGGATAAATCGTCAGAAACGAAAATGAACTAACGGAGTTATTTTCAACGGTTGCTTCATCAGAGTTGGAAATGAAGGATTACACAACGGATATTCATTTCCCCAACGGATAAATCGTCAGAAAAGAAAATGAACTAACGGAGTCATTTTCAACGGTTGCTTCATCAGAGTTGGAAATGAACAGGGTTAACTCTAGACACATGACAGAACTTGCTGTGATTTCTGTGCACTAAATTCCATAATTATGTATGCATCCATAATTACGTAATCCCTTGCACAGTCCGCACAGTTTGTTTTGTAATGTTTTGGGGAAGGATATCAAACTTGTGGTGAGGGTGACTAGACTTCCATCGGTTCCTTTTAATTAGATCGACAGGGGATCTTCTTAATTAGGCCACCAAGGAGTCCTTTCAGCTATATCATCACATGATATCCCTAACCGGGTTTTTGGATCAATCTGTTTAACTAGACCACTCAAGGGGTCTAATTATGAAGTAGTACTTTATAATCCGAGGGACTTACCTATTACATAGAAGTCCATTGAGGATTTTTAAGTAATACCTTTGGGTATCTACTATGAATCTCTTGTACAAGGATGTAGGATTCTACGAGGATTTGGATAACATAACAACACATAAGGGAACACATAAGCACAAAGTCACATAATTGTTTAACTTGATTATAATTTGTTATTAACTTGTTATTGATTGAATACGGATATGGAAACCAATTGACGGGTCTCAATGTTCACTGGAATCTATCTGAGAAGATAGAAAGATCTCCCAAAATTCGATTTTTGATTACAAGGAATCACCACATTCGAATGAAGGTATACAACAATTAAAGACTTACGGGAAATCCTTAGGCACACTATTAAGGATTTATAGTGGTACTTTGGGTATTCGTCTTGTGTTGTAACCGGCGCCTTGTACTTTGTTTCCTTAGAATATACGGGTACTTAGGAATTTTGTGGAAGACGCAAGTGATTATTGAATGGGATAATTTTGGGGGTAGTTTGTTCTTCAAGGAATACGGTTTCTTGATTGTCGGTATTGTAGGGGATATGTCGTTTATGCATGCAACCACAGCAATACATTGTAATGTAAATAAAAGATTTATTTATAACAACGATAACAACTGTTTCTTGGACTTTGACAACAAAAGAAAGCAATACATAAGACGTGATTATTTCCAAACGATGTTGTCTTCTAGTCAGTCGGATGCTCATCCCTGTGCTGGATTTGCATTAGCAAGCTTTGGGCAATTTCTTCGGAAATGACCCATCTCGCCACAGTTGAAACAAGAGCCTGGTAGA
This sequence comes from Helianthus annuus, assembly GCF_002127325.2. NCBI lineage: Eukaryota > Viridiplantae > Streptophyta > Magnoliopsida > Asterales > Asteraceae > Helianthus > Helianthus annuus. Next base: position 84,102,396 of record NC_035437.2, read on the forward strand.
AAACGACCTTGAGCGGGATTGTTGCCAGCTTGGTTTGGCGCAGCTGCAGCTGGGCAGACTCTTGCTGTGTGGCCTATAAGTCCACAAGTTTGGCATTTGCGGCATTGTACATTGGCGTGATGATGGAGGCCACATTGGTTGCACAAAGGTGCAGTTCCATTGTATGGTTTTCTAGCAGGGGGTTGAGCTGGTTGGTTGGGGACGGCTTGACCATTGTGAGCGACCACGTCGAAGTTCTGAGAAGCCTTTCGCTTCTTTGACTTCTTAGGAGATTCAGTCTGTTCATCCATGGTCTTTGATTCCTCGATTGGCTTCTTGTCACCCTTTCGAAAAAGTTTATGCTTTCTGATCTGCGATTCAGTCAAGGTTGCAGATAGCTCAATGGCCTGACGGAGTGTGGTAGGGTTGCTACCAGTGACAATGTCTTGTACCGAGTCAGGCAGGCCATCGATGTACCTTTCGATAGCCTTGTCGAGTGGGGCGACCATAGTCGGGCAAAGTAGACTCAACTCCTCAAACCTATCAGTATATGCCCTGTGTTCGCCACTATCTTGTTTCAAATCATCAAACTCCTTCTCCAACGCTCGTTGTTCATGACGAGGACAAAACTCTCTCATCATAAGAGCTCTCAGTTCAGCCCATGTTTGTGCTAGAGCAACATCTGCACCACGGTCTCTCATTACCCCGTTCCACCATGTAAGAGCCCTCTTCTGAAACACACTCGAAGAAAACTCGACCTTGCGATTTTCCGGACACTGCACGTGGCGAAAGGTATTCTCGATGCTCTCGAACCATTGGAGAAGCCCAGTTGCTCCCTCAGAACCACTAAACTTGAGTGGTTTAGCCGAGTTAAAGTTCTTGAAATTGCATATACCATTGTTGTTGATGTTGGCTTGGTTCCATTGAGCAAAGAGATTTGGGAATTGAGCAGCCATCTGCTGCGCAATAATTTCTGCCAGCTCGGCAGTTGCTATCTGGTGTTCACGTCGAGGAGGCATTCTAAAAGAGGAAAACATGAAAGGAAACAAATAAAATGGTATTGGGTAAGAATAGGATGTTACAATCACTGACCATAATCACGGTTGATGGTCACTTGTTTGAATCATGAAGCAAACAAACAACACCAAGACTGAATCAAAGCAAATAGATCCTCATAGTGTATCGCGAAGACATGCTCGCCTATAAATGGACACTCACCCCAAGAGTTCCCAGGTAAGAGTGACTGGTCCGATTATGTGGATTTGTACGAACACTCTAACCTTAGACAGAAAACCCAGGGTACAGGCATTCACTCTTCCAGTTCGCACGTGTTCACACTATTTAGGACACAAAACTTTGACGGGAGTTTTGAAAATTCAAAGAGGTTCAAAACCTTTTAACAGAGGGTTCAAAACCTAGTAATAAATCATCCTAGAACAGATGATTGGTTTTCAAAGCGGTTTTGAAATTTATGTTCTTGTTGTGGTCGTCGCCTACGGATAGGTGACGGTATTGTTTTGTGACTAAACGCAAGTAAACTCGCGTTAGGGTCCTAGGAAGGTTATAGACTAGGTCAAAGCATTACTAATAACCTAATTCCCTATAACCATTGGCTCTGATACCATCTTTTTTGTCACACCCCGACCACGTGGAACATACAAAACGTGGCGGAAACGTCGGGGAGTGTTGTAACAGAATCAATTGTTTCAAATCCATGGTAAATGAAGTTTCGTTTTATTAATCAAACATGAAAGTTTACATTGCTTTAAACAAGACCCAAAGAACACATAACATAAATGAACTAGTTCTTGTCTCGTTTTAAGTCACTAAGGCACAGGTCCACCTAAGTATGTCTTGATAAGTCCTATGCATCATCTCCTGAAAACACATGTGAAAATAGGTACGTCAGCATAAAAATGCCTGTGAGATACATTGGTTTTGTGAAAACGGAATTCATGACTTATGTTTGAGAAAATGTTTAGCCATGAACCTCGTATTTTGCTTTGTCTTGTAAATCATTTGAAAAACGGTAAGATCAAATGATATGTATAAATAAGAGAACACTGTATGGTTAAATGGATAACCATGTAAAAATGAGTTTGTATAAGATAAGTCGTTTGTAAAACAATGTCTCATGAAAAGTGTGTTGTTTGTATAAAATGTCATATGTCTTAAATTGAAATGATTCAGATAACGCTACAATATGTAATACCATACAAACACTTATATATAGGAAGTACCAGCGGCGTATCCACCATGCTTGTATCATATTACACACGCCTCGTTACTTAATCACTTACTCAAACCAAACCATCAAGATGAAATGTTTAACAACGGTAGAAATGTTTATGTATAGTCAAATGTCTATTATCAACTGTAAATCATGTCAACGGATACAACTGGTTTACACGGTTCAATGGTTACAAACGGTTCATATAATCGAAGGGTTAAGACGGTTCACATAGTCAAATGGTTACAACGGTCCAAAATGTAGTATAATGTGTTCATATGCTGGATGAGCATATGCAACAGAAATGCAATATGAAACAATGTACTACGTACGCACACAATGGGCATACATAGCATGTAATGTATTGTAAAGTGATGTACTAAGTATGCTAAGTAAACATACGCAGTAGAAATGTAATGTAAATCAATGTGTCCATATGCTGAGTAAACATATGCAACAAAAGTGTTTATGAAATCAATGTGCTAGCATGCTCAGTCAACATACATAGCAAAGCATAATGGAAATCATGTACTATATATGTACTATCGAACATAGCAAGTATATGATGTGAAAGCATGAAAAGCATGAAAGTAACAAGTAGGCACATGTGTTTCACCCCAAAACAGTTTGGAAAACAGTAAAAGAGGGGTTCAACGTACTCACCTGAGATTGCTTTGAAGTTCTTGTTTAATAACCAGATAATGCTAAAGATCACGGAATATCAAACGGCACCTAATAGGTAGCTATGTTAATATACCGGACCAAATCAGAAGGATCGGATAGTATGCGGGTTCGTAAACCAAACGAGTATGGAGACTCGTGTAATATGGTTTAACAAAGCCTACATACTAAAATGAAACCTAACCTAAGTGCTTGCGACCCATCACGACCCGTTTAGGTAGCTTATGCTACCTTACGCGTCGTTCGCGTAGAACGCGTCTGGAACGCCTAACATCGTGACCACAAGGTATAACCTCGGAAGGTTATAGCTATGGTCACCTAATGTGTTTGGTCGGATCCTAAAGATCGACCAAATGGGTCGGGTTCGAAAGTATAAGCGATGGTTTAAATCGCTTACCTTAGGACCCTATATAAGCACTAAACTAAAAGTGACGAGCTAAGCATGTTAGAACATGCTTAACTAAGTTTAGAAAACAGGTTTGGCATCAAAACAAACGGCTTTGATGCTCACGAGTAGTTTGGTTACAAAATACGCAAGAATGCGCATTTTGGCCGAAACTACGACTCGTCACTGAGCCTAGATAACGTGGTGATCAGTAGGTATGGTCACTATGGACCATAACCATCGTGATCCGCTCACGTTATGAAGTTCCAACGAACTTCGCATCGACCATAAGCTGGTCAACGCAGAAAGTCAACAAAACGTCGACTTTTGGACTCGAAAAGCGATAAAACAATGAAAGAATACTTACGGAGGGTCCCCGAATGCTAATCGAGATCAGAGAAACTCAGGTATGAAGCAATACTTCAACTTAGAGCTTTTTAGATCTGATTCTTGTGATTTTTACACAAAAGGGGGGGGGGTATTTATAGGAAAAGTGGAACCATTAGGATCATTTTATCGAATATCGTGCCATGATCTTGTGCGTACATGTGTTACAATGCTAGATTCACTGAATATGGCCCTTGGCCTTTCACTGGGTGAAAAGGCAATCGGACCTTTCGCGATCTGAAGAGCCAATCAGCATTAAATGTGGGTTCTGCTGTACTGGGGACCCCTTACGGACCGTATGGACTTTGGCTTACGGTCCGTAAGCCCCTAGTTTGGCAGATTTACCATTTTAGTCCCTGCAGCACCAAAACTTGGTATTTGATGCGTTTTTGGCACGTTTAAGCCCCGTTAACCTCATTTCAAAGCTCTAAAATGATGTTAAAGTATAGGGAACTGAAAATGTGCTCAAAAATATGTCGGATGTCGGTTCGTTTGGCCGTACGGTCGCGATGTTCGGTTAATTACGACGGAATGCGCATAAGCGCGAAAGACGATCCAAATTGCGCGACGAATGGATTTTTCTCATGCCAAACTCTAAGGCATAATATAAGGATGCTTACATAAATTTTTGGATGTCCGGATGTATTCAGAACGTAAGTTATGCGCAAAAGTGCGAACTTGTGCACTTTTTGACACTTTTAGCCCCTGAATGATCCAAAAGTTTGTTTTAGCATATCAAAACCCCTCAAAGCCTATTTCTAAGCTATGTAAAGGATATTTATGGTATGTTTAACTTATGGACATGTTCCGGAATGTTCATTACAGTTCAAATTGGCATACTTTCGCAGTTTGTCAAGTTTAGTCCCTGTAAGCGAATTAACTTGTTTTTGCCATACCAAAGCCTTCAAAACTTATTTCTAAGTTATGTAAAGGTTATTTAATGTATGTTAAGTATATGTTGATGTCCCGGAGTATTTGTCGCATTAAACTGAGTACGTTTACGCACCAGGTTGCGTATAATTCTCTAGAAAGCGATGTAAAGTTTGAAATTGAACACGAATTGATATGTGCAAAATATACACATATTTATACAAGATCCCAAGTTTGAAATACAATATTTCATCGGCTTGGCATTTGTTTTATGGTCGCGGTGACACAGGTGTCACAGAACAAATGACACAGAGATTTATACGAGGAAAAGCCCTAGATCAATGAATGATCTCCGGCATAAAAAACCTCGGGTGATGGAAACTACCGATCACCAACTCAAATTAAATAAGAAATGTGTTACAACTTCGGATGATAGCAAGCTAGTTACAAGGATCACTATAGTGCAATGTGTAGAAAAGTGTGTAATCGCCAAGTGAATGGTTACGAGCTGGTGAGAGCAGTTACTAGTGTGTGTTTAGCCAAAATTAGCCAAGTGTTCTAAATTAGCTCGCTATCCCCTTTTAAAAATGGAAAATATCTAAGCTAACTAACTATCCGCCTTTCATGCAAGTCTCCCACGAACTCCATAACGTCCATATTGGTCAAGCACGTGCGGAATAAATAAGGGATATGCTCCAGGAATTTCGTCAAGACCAGGTCCGAGCTCTTATTCCTGCAAAACAATATCATATTCACAATCGTTAGAATAAGGATCCTTACTATGATCCATGATCCTGATCCTGCAACACTTCTGAGGATCACTAGCTGATGCTGAAGCAAGGATCACTATACCCAACAGTATATGAGGATCACTGATCATTGGTGAATCCACCCCTATCAATAGCTGGTTTGCAAATTGCCAAGCATATGAGGATCAGGTATCTTGAGATACATGTAGATTCATTGTTAATTACTAATCACTTTAATGGATCTGATGTAGTTAAAGGTGAAAAGCTAATCAAATATTTAGAGATAGTCAAAGAATTGGCACTCTCTTTTGTTTCCTTTAGTTTGACACAGGTACCCAGAGAAGAGAATGCAGAAGCTGATGCATTGGCCAATCTAGGATCATCTTTGAAGATCCCAGAGGATATCAAGATCCCTATTATTCATATCCTAACTCCTGCTATTGAGGATCATTTGCTATAGAGATAGGAGAGGATTCTGCAATCATCCCTAGTGATGACACACAGTTTCATTCGGGATCATGGATCCTTCCAATCATGAGATATATACAGCATGGAGAGATCCCTACAGGAGAAAACCCCAGGGCTTTCAAAATTAAGGTATCTCAATTTACAATATTGAATAACATGTTATATAAACGATCTCTTGCAGGACCATATCTAAGATGTATTGAGGATCCTGAAGTCCAAGATGTTTTAAAGGGTTTTCATGAAGAAGATTGTGGAAACCACATTGGGGGCAGGGCATTGTTCTCAAGGATCCTTAGAACAGGATACTATTGGCCTACTATGAAGAAGGATGTTGTGGATTATGCCAAGAAGTGTGATCTTTGTCAGAGACGTAGTAATATCCTTCATCAACCAGCAGAGCTTTTGCATCCTATATCCTCTTCTTGGCCATTCATGAGATGGGGAATGGATATAGTTGGTAAACTTCCAAGGCACCTGGTGGAAAAGTGTTCATGCTTGCCATGACAGATTACTTCTCCAAGTGGATAGAGGCTGAAGCCTTTGCTCAAGTCAGAGAAAAAGAAGTGATATCCTTTATTAAAAGAAATATTATTACCAGATTTGGTATTCCTTCTGAAATTGTTTGTGATAATGGATCCCAATTTATTGGGAATAGAACTACTAACTTTTGTGACAGCTGGGCGATTAAGATGATAACATCAACACCAGTCCACCCACAAGCTAATGGTCAGGCAGAATCATCCAACAAGATCATCATCAACAATTTGAAGAAGAAGCTTGGATCCAAGAAAGGAAAGTGGGCAGAAGAACTACCTTACGTATTGTGGGCTGATATGACAACTCCCAAGAATGCTACTGGTCAAACTCCATTTTCTTTAGTGTATGGAGCAGAATCAGTGATCCCTACAGAAATGGTGGTTCCTACTGCAAGAACAAGCATCCGTAATCCTGAAGGAAATGCTGAAAACATGATTCAAGACTAGGATATCATAGAAGAACTCAGGGATTTGGCAAGGATAAGAATGGCTAGTTATCAACAAAGGATGGCTGGAGCCTACAACAAGAATGTCAGGATCAGGAAGTTCCAAGTTGGTGATATGGTATTGAGGAAAGCATTTCAGAATACCACGAATCCTGCTGATGGCAAGTTAGCACCAAAGTGGGAAGGCCCCTATCTTATTGAAGCTGACGTAGGAAAGGGGGCATATCGGTTGTTAACCATGGAAGGAGATTTACTACCAAGAGCTTGGAATGTTGTCCACTTAAAAAGATACTTCATGTAATAAGGATCCAGGATTCTCAACTGTGTCAGTATCCAATGTCCATGAAGGATCCTTAGAGGATAGATGATCCTCATTCTGGTAATGATCTAACTCCAATCTATTTAATTCTTTAATTATCTTACATACAAGGAGAAGGATCCTGCATCCTTTATCCTCCTTTCACTTAGTTCTGAGTTTTGCAGAAGTTTGATATATCCTTACCAAAGGATTGGGTATCCACAGAAGTTTCCAGTTATTTGGCTTGACCCCAGTTATTTGGGCTTAACCCCAGTTATTTGGGCTAGTCCCCAGTTTTTTGGGCATGTCCCTAGCATCGCCAGTAGCGCACGATGATCCTGTTGCAGTTCATGGCAATGGGACCAGTACTCGCTTTAGGGGCTGACAATTTCATTGTACTGGCTATATTCAGGATCCTACGTATAATGGTAGACGTACCATACATCTGTTCCTAAGGTTTCTAACGTTTTCAGGTTAGCTAAGGCTTTGGCATTTTCATGTCACTAAGTTTCGATAGTCGCCAGTGAGGGCCATACTCCAGTTTACACAAGATCCTTTGGGCTTGTCCCCAGTTTTTTGGGCTTGTCCCCAGTATATTGGGCTTGTCCCCAGAATTGTTGGGCTTGTCCCTAGTTGCTAACTCTTCTCTTATATTGGCTTAGTCCCAAGTTATGTTTCATTTCAGGTTTTTGAAGTTCAGCAGCTAAGGATCCTTGATCCTAACCTTCCATTAAGGTCTGTCTTTTGGTTATCCTGATTGTAAATGTTAAAGGTTTAGGATCCTAACTTGGATTCTCAGGTATGATCCTTAATTACTTTGATTTTATTCATTATTTATATAAGTGACCCTTATCTTTGACAACAGGATACATGATCCTTAAGTTACATCACTTTTGTTGAATTTATCGATTATAGGATATTTGATCCTTGATCATACCCTAAAACTTTTTGACATGATTTATTAAACTCTTATTCTTTACTTATGAATTCGAACAAAGTATAACACAATAGTTGAAAAATAAAGCATTCACAACACATGATAAGCCAAAAGATTAAACTTTTATTTATTTATCAAAAGTTAACCCTTAAAGGTTGTCAAAATTGCCAACCCAAGTTTCTACCAGCAAAACGTGGCCCGTCCACTTGGGTTGGCAAAGGGTGTCCATATTAACAAGGTCTTAGTGCAGGAAATAAAAGCGGCAGGATAACAAGTGGCTTCATCCCCAAACAGAGGATCCATCCACCACCCATTATCCTACCTATTGTCCAAGGATCCATGATCCACAACCCTAAAAACTATTGTTCAAATACAAACCAGCATTGTTTAAAACATCAACAACCAAAAAAACTTTCAAATCCTAAAAAAAGGGGCCCCGGCCGCGTCTAGATAAATCCATCATCGCCCATTTCTGCAGCTCACACCTTCGCTGCATCACCACCCGCATCATCACCACCAGCTTGATCCTTAGCCCCGCTGCCACTTACCTCAATCACCAAGACCTCGGTAGCCTCCTCCTCATCGTCTAGCACAGCCAGCTTCGCCTTCCAGCCCTCCTGGTCCTAAGTGGTCCTGTCGAACTCAGGATCCTCAGCTTCCTTGGCCATCTGCAGCTTGATCTTATACATGGTGATGGTAGCAGAGACTTTAGCATCCTCCAGCACCTCAAGCTTCTCGTGAGCAGCATTAATCTGGGCCATGACCACCTGCTTCTTCGCCAAGTTCAGCTCTCTCTTGAGGGAAGAAATGGTCTCATCCTTTGCCAGGAAGAACTTTTGGAACTCCAGATGCTTCTGCTTAGCCTCTTCAACATATGCGTCAAAAAGCATCTGGATCTCGGCGAATTTCTGCAAAAAGACAAGGTAATGTTCAGGATCCATTATCCTCAAATGGGCAGGATACTCAGTCAGGATCAAGGATCCTTACCTCAGAGAAATATTCCTCAAACTGGTGATGGATAAGGGGCAAGCCTTCAAGGTTGTCAGCTTCAGTGGCCTTCCACTTCTTACCTCCCTTGGAGGTGACAGACTTAGTCATTGGGACGCTTGGGCTAGCAGCAGACTTCTTCTTTCCGGACCGGGGAGCGACAATACTGAGATCACTGATGCTGAAGTGGGAGGCTGATTTTGAGGACTTTCCAGCGCCTACAAACGGAAAACAACAGTTCTTGTGAATCCTTTGTGTTTACTTGAAATGATCTTACTGCAGGATCAAGGCTCCAGAAAGCAGCAATCCTTTCTTTTGTTGCAGGTGATTGAATGATGTGAGAGACTGAAATAGCTGCATAAAAAACAGGGAAGGATCAGTTATCCTCAACAAAGACAAAGTTATCCTATAATCATTCTATAAGGATCCTATATCCTACCATGGGTGGCCCACTTTATGGGGAGATCTTTCCCATCAGGGATAGAGTCCCTCCTAACAAAGAATAACCGCTTCTTCCAGTTAGTATCATTCTTTGTGGTCTTGAGGATTGGGTGAGCAGCATCGGGTTTGTGTTTGAGAAGGTAGCGATGTGATCCATGGCTTACAAGGTTATATAGTTCAGCTAATTCCGATATCCCTATCTCTATGCCCTCTTGTTCAATGATTTTCTCTAGGGTATATAAAACCCTCCACATCATTGGCATGGCCTGAACATAGCACATGCCGGTGAGAGAAAAGAAGGATTCAGTGAAGGCAGGGAAAGCATAGGAGTATCCTATCAGGAAAGGGGTAGCAGGAAAAGCAACCCAGGTGTTCGAAACAAAGTCGCTTTTGGCAGTAGGGTCAAAAGGTTTAAAGACAGAATCCGCCGGAAAACAGTGGCGAATCCGGTCAATCTCCGGATCAGTGAAGCAGCAAAGTTCCTTCGGAGTATTTTGGATAATCCCTTGGCTTTTCAAAGGACTATCTTTCTGGTGATCCTTGGCGGGGGATGATCGTAATTTCATTGTGATCTGAAGACTTTGAAGAAGAACAGACTAAGAATATGAAGAGAGAAGGAAGAGTGAGATACCTGGTTGATCTTCGAATGAGGATTTAAAGGGAGTATCGCTCGAATTTAAATGAACATTGATCCTTATCTCTAACCAATATATATAATGATGATTCTGCAGGATTATCACTTCAATAACGTATGATCTGTAACGGCTAGTCAGATTCTAACGGCTATATATCCGTTAGTCAGTTGCAGATAAGATCAAAAAATATAACTTGTTAATTTACATTTTACTCCTCAAATTTTGGGGGCAATTGTTAGGGGGGGTTTTCCAATCCTAAGGATCACGGATCCTCAAGTACTGCCAGGATCACGAATCCTCAATTCTGTTTGAATTAAGGAACCTCAGAAGATGTTGCAGTATCAGGATCCAGGATCCTCATTGTTATCCTTACACTAACGGTTGTCTACATTGTATGTGAGCTTGTTTTGCAGGAGTATATGCATGGATCAACTCTTACCGATATTCTTGGAGAATATGCCCTTATTATTCCGCACGTGCTTGGCCTTTGTGAACGTTATGGAGATCGTGGGAAGCTTGCACATTTAGCGGATAGTTAGTTATCTAGTTATTTCTAATTTTAAAAGGGGATAACAAGCTTGAGTTAGAACACATTCGGCTAAGTTAGCTAACACACACACACTCGAAACAGCTCTCAACAGTTCATTTGGAGATTTCATACACATTGCACTCTAGTGATCCTTGTAACAAGCTTGTTATCATCCCGAGTTGTATCTATCATTTGTGTAATTATAGTTGGTGATCGGTAGTTTCCATCACCCGAGGTCTTTTATGCCGGAGATCAACTCTTGATCAAGGGCTTTTTCCTCGTATAAATCCTTGTGTCACTTGTTCATTTGATTTGCAAGTTGTTCATACAATTGTTCATTGATTCAAGCATCATACCTCACAACAAAAGATTTGGTTGCATTATACTTGCTTGATTTTTGACCAAAACACAAACAATATCAGATCTTTTTTTAATGACCATCTAGTGTTAATTGGATCATTATGGTCTAGTAATGGCCACCTAACACTCTCTAATCACTTAAACACTTGAACATACAAGTATTCCTAACATAACATCTCAAAAACTAACATTTTTACCTAAGGAAACAAGTTGCAACTTACCCATGTGGGACCCACTTTTTTTTTTACCATTGTTCCCATAAATATCTTAGATATTACTAAGGTGTTGCAACTTGCACAAGCTGGTGAAGTTAGTGAAAGATATAACATTTGATCCATAATCACTAAAGCACTTCATCTTACTTTACACCTTATTTTTCTCATAGTTAAGAAACTCTCTCAACCTTCATATTCTAGCCAAGAACACCCACCAAAATCATTCATCTTTTTAACACTTTTTGATGATCAAAATGGAGCTTGAAGTTACTTAAGGTGATCTAAAGCAACAACAAGAAGAAGCAAGCCATTCCATCCATTCCATAGCTTCCAAACACCAAGATCCACAGTTTTTCTTTTCTTTAATCATCATCAAGATCATCCCTAGCCATTAGTGCTAGAAGTAAGCTTCTAAAATCTCTTTTTTATACTTATTTATGCATTATGTGTTTAAAGAACATGTAATAAACTAAATAATCATACAAAATAATATGAAAATACAAAGAAGCAAAATAATAATCATGATATAAAAGTGTGTTTATGTTGTGATTTAAAGATGATTACTTGCATATTTGATCTAGTTTTGATGATTAGCATACAAATAACTTGTTAGATGATGTTTAAAAACATAATCTAACAAGTGTACATGAAAATGTTTAAGGATTTTATTAAACATAAATGTTTAGATGGATGATTATAAATGTTTAAGGATTTTGTACATGAAAATATTTGATTTTGTTAAAGTATATAAGGTTTTTCACTAAAAATAATACTTTTACAAAGTTATAAAAAGAAACATACAAGCTGGGTTTTATAAAAAGTTTATTAAAACTAGAAGTGTCTAACAACTAATACACAGTTCAACGAACAACAAAGACATACAAGTCTTACACACATTCAAAACAGAAGACTTGTACTCAAGTCATTTACAAAGACCAAAGTGTCTAACAAATATAAGAACATTTGTAGGGCGCAACATTGTTTGAGACGACCACGCATAAGATCACAAACACGTACCATTCATGGACGCAATATTGTGAGTTCATGCCCCCTATTCATTTTAAATGCTTTACAACTTTACAACTATCTGGGAAAATACAGGTTCAATTGTATGTTAAGTCATGGAATGAAACACCTTAGATCATGTGCGATTAGGGTCATACATCTAAGCACTATTAATCCAGTTTGGACCTAGGTACAAGGGGTTAGATCTAATGGGTTTTGGCGAGCCCCACTCTTGGTCGTGGACCCATACAGAAGAGTGTGTTTGTGTCCCAGTCGATAGTAGTCGACACAAAATCGTCTAGGTTTGGATTGCTTCCTAATTCGTCACACATATTAATGTCCTCGTGAAACATTAATGATCAACGATTTCATTGACGCTTTACATACTACATCATTACATACAGATACATCTTATACAACTCACATTTTATGGATACAGTTTATACAACTCACATTTTATGGATACATTTTATACAACTCACATTTTACAGATACATTTTATACAACTCACATTTTACAGATACATCTCATACAACTAAACTGCATGAACTCGCCAACTTTGGTTGATGTTTTCAATCTTAACATGTATTTCAGGAAATAAGTGGACCATGTGGACATTTCAGTCAAGGAAAGCAAGTATCAAGACTCCATGCCACTATTTGAAGGGCTTGCCCATTATATACCGCCTCTTTGCGGTGATATAGTGGTCAAAGCCTTGACATTTTAAGACTTACATTTTGATGTATAAAACAATGACAACTTATTTTCATTTGATGGTTTGTAACCAATACATTTAACTTATGTTGCGTTCTTTTGAAACGATTATGACAATGGCATTGGAGCTTGTTTTTATTCATTTAGTATGTTCACTTATATTGTTATGCAATGAGAACCGATCAAATCACACCTCGCGCTCATAGCGGGTGTGACAGATTGGTATTAGAGCATCGATTGAACCAGGATTCTTTCTCGAGTCTAAGTCTACAATTTGTTCATGTTGAACAGATTATAAATAAAATTGGACAGGTCAAAAGGTTTTCATTGCATAAACATTTTTCAAGGTCCACTACAACAAAATTTCACTTCACATAAATCAAGCGAGGACATTTCCATGGGTGAAGTCTATGAGAAATAGACACATTACATTAACAGACTATGTGCCTATAATACATTACATTATCAGTTTACACATTATAAACGGTTTACAAGTTCAGCTTATGCAAGATAGAAATCCTTGTTAGATAGGATTTTATGTGATTATATATAAATGATTTATATATGTGTTCTAAGGAATATTGTGGCAAGAACAAAATGCCTTCGACTTCGAATTCCATTGTCATCCTTGACACACATAACATGGTTAAGACACGACATCTTTTACACAAGATATGATACTCTATTTTCAAACATGACATATTTTATACAATACATCTTCCATGAGAATATCGACCTCATGTCTATTGAGGAGCTTATGACGAACGTGGTTCCTAAGTGAGACCATAAATATTGATCCCGTGGAAGATGGTTGCTTTCTCGCGGATGTTGAGATGCCTGACTTCAGTAGTGACGATGAGGCGGAGGTGGCAGCCTTGGACAACAACTCCATTAGTGGGACGAGGTCCCTGTGGCTCATACAAATCATAATTGACGACACTCTTGTCCAGACAAGGAAGATGAAGTACTCATCTTAAAGGTGCCTCTCCAGTTGTTATTTTTACAAATTCTCTCTATTCCTATTTCATCTAAAGTCGTGCCGTTCTGCGAGTAAAGACAACGGACATTGACATGTGAACTATCACGAAGTTTCCTTCTATGTTGAAGGTATATAGACAATAGTGTCCTATCTCTGACTGATCGCATGCTCTGAACGAGAGAATGCTAGGGTGACCATGCAAGACAACTTATTATTACGGGGGCCTACGTAATAACAACTTGTAGTGCATGGAAATTCTGGTGGACTGTGCGGGTCAAGCTAATGATCACTATCCATTCAAAATTGAGTGTTCAAGTTTCTATCCAGTAGAACACTAACCGAGATGGTTACTATAACACCCTACAATACAATACAGGAAGACGATACGTATTCATTCGCGTCTAAACATTTGATATATAACACGAGTTGTTCGAGACTAGTCATCTAAACAAACAAAACTTGTTAGCCACTCATGGAGGATTTTCCTCAACATTCTAGAATTCTTGTACATGAATTGGTTCCTTGGTGCCTATGACACCTTACCTTACCTTATCTTATTTATTGGAAATGAATACAATAAATTCCGCCATTTGACATTTGTCTTATCCAAAGGGATAGTATGGCATGAGCCATGCTACAACTCCCTCATTACATTCTATTCGACATCTATGGAGATTTGAATGATCTCATTGGAGCTCGAGAAGCTTAAGCACTATTACCATATCCGTCACGTGGACAAGTACGACAAAGGAATTTCTCTACTTTGTATGATCAAAGCCTATGTAGTATGGAATGCATACTATAGGGATGGAGACCACTGGTTGGTTTCCCCTCCTCAACGAATTAATTCGTTTTTTACTTAGACATATGACCAATATACGCAAAAGGCACTGTGGTTTCGGTTATCCGCATTATCATTTATTCGAACATGTATGAACAATGCGATCTTGAGGTTTCTATGACCGGGTGCATCCTTCGTTCTTGGGCGCATGATAGACTATATTATCCAAATATAGGTCTAGATTCTTTTAATATCGCTTATTAAAAAGATCATGGCACCAAAAGAAAGGTCTACACCCAAAAAGGATTAACAAATCAGCATCTTACTGATTAAGTCGAACAAGAGTTCTTATGGAACAACACGAGGGTGCAGAAATTGCACAACATGAGGTCAATCGAGAAGACACTAGTGACGGTACTGGTGGTACTGGTAGTTCAAGTGGTTCAAATCCGGATGGATCAGGAACGAGTGGCAATGCCATACCAGAAGATGCGACAGCACAAGGTTTAAGTCTAAGGCCTTTCCGGACTGTAAGCCGCAAGACCTTGTTGATACGAGAGGTGCGGTAGGTTCTGTCTGCCAAATAAAGACAATGAAGTCGGTTGGTCATACTAGTAAATGTATTCCGGCGTACACAATTAGATACACAGAGAGTCTCCTGTTGAGTGCAGCATTAAATTGGTGGAATCTCCAAGTACAAACGCTAGGAAGTGATACAGTGAAGAGATTGTCGGGGGAAGAACTCAAGGATCTTATGCGAGAAGAGTATTGCTCGATGATTGAAATGTCATACCCCTAAATTATCAGAGCTTGGAGTTATTGGACCGGCATCTTCATTGCACAGCGGAAGCAAATAAGCTAAAACTTCTAGAAAATGAACGCCCATTAAGTACTCGACTCTCCAATGGTTCTCCTATTCCAACCGTACCATATTTTGAAAGAGTAACCTGAAAAAGAAACATGCGAAAAAGTCAACATAAAGTTGAGGAACTTCATAGTTTGTTTGTAAAAGATTTGAAATAAATCTTTTGAATAACCGGTTTGTGAAATAATATTGAGAAAACGAATTTAGAAATCATTTTCTTGCCAAGTTATATGGAAACTTTGTATTTGTAACGCATTATGTTCGTAAAACCATGTATTTGTAAACTCTCGTGTTTGTAATGTTCGTATAACCGTCAATGCACACCCTGACTTTGACTCCATGCCCGCATAATCCTATGCTTTGAATTTGTATAAAACATGGTATTTAATTTGTATTATTCAAGTATTTCCATAAGAATGTATGTCCCTGGTATGTAGCAATAAGGAAAAAGAGATCACCAATGGGTTGCAAAGCCAATGGTATGTGTGAAATGGTGCTGGAAGACTCAAACCTAGCAAATTTGTCTCCGGGATGAACACATAGTCACCCCTATGGGCCGCCCCGGCCTGATGGGTGTGGGCTCGCTACACCCAAATAGATCTATCACTCATGTCCCTTGGCCCTACGATGAGGATTAATGGCCTTAAGTATTGTGCCCACCACTCACATGATCTAGTAGTAAACCCTCCTTAAGCTAATCATACCATGTATAAAATGTCTGAAATAATTGTAACATGTATTTTACCCCGGCCTCTAAGGCTGAACCTCCCCAGCCTCTAAGGCTGAACCTCCCCAGCCTCTAAGGCTGAACATCCCCAGCCTCTAAGGCCAACTCCCCAATCTCTCTATATTTTCACCAGACGATCCATCCCTAGTCATGAAAATCATTCACATTTCGATAATACGCATTTGTTTTGTAAAAACCGGTATATTTAGTATAATCCATTCGTAAACCATTTGGGTTCCTCGAAATCCATTTGTAATATGATTTAGAAATATGAGTTTTCGTTCGTTCAAAAGCTTTGTATGTTCTTGCAAAATGTGCTTTGTCTAAAAATATGCAGTCTTTGTTCATCGAGAACTTTGTGTGTTTTCTGCAAAACGTGCATGTCTTTCCACCTCGAAAACATTTACAAAAATGTAAAACCGTAAAAAGGTAGGGTTATGAACTCACCTGGATTGCCTTGTGCAAAGCTAGCTAAATACGACTTCGTGATGTCGTTTCTGAGACGAGACTCGCTAGCGTGCATCCTACAATATTCCTAACACGGAATATCTTATAAGTTTCTAAATAAACGCAATAACTAAACTACGTGTCATCGAGCTCTACTGAATCGTTAAACGAACGATTTAACGGTAAGTTGTGAAGTAAATGGAAATGATTAGGTCGTATTTGATAAGTGTCGTTTATCGTCGACAATAACTAACAAGTCTTTAAAAGACTTGATTCTCGAGATATTTGAAAGTAAATAAATATTTATATCAAATATATATGTATATCGTTGTAATTGCGTTAGCCGTCTCGAGTAGTCATATGTGTATAAAAAGAATATTTATATGAAAATATCAAATAGCAAACTCGCGCCATATAATACGTCTCGTATATATTCGTCAAAGTATATGTAGATGCCGTTTAGGCGTTTTGAAATAAATATAAAAAGTTATATTTATTTTGTAAAAAGGATCGTTGAGTTTGTTGAATGTTTGACATAAATAGATAAACTATATCTATTTTATAAAAGAATTCGTGTTATATGATGTTTGAAATAAATATATAAGCTATATTTATTTTTGTAAAACGAATTCGTGTCGTTTAATACTTCAAATAAATATATAAACTATATTTATTTAGTAACACACTCGTCGTGTCGTCTGATATTTGAAATAGTATATAAACTATATTTAAGTTTATAAAAGAACCGTCGTCTTGTTTGATGTTCGAAATAAATATGTAAACTATATTTATTTTACAAAACGAAATCTTGTTGCTTGATATTGGAAACATATGTATAAACTATATTCGGTAATAAAACGAATTTGTGTTGTTTAGTATTTGAAATAAATACATAAACTATATTTATTTTTATAAAGGAAGTCGTATTATCGGCGTTTGAAACAACACAAATAGTTATATTAATCTTGTAAAAGAATTGTCGAATTTTGAAGTTTAAAATAACTATATTTATCGTTGTAAATAATTTTCCGAATCGTCATTTACTGTAAGTTATAAAGTGTCGTAGAAAGAAATTATGTATTTGCGTCTTGTTTAAGTAATATTCTGATTTGTTTTGTGTTATAATAAAACGCAATTATTTTCGGATTTTCTCGCAAAACGGACAGAGTTTCCTCTGTTTTGGGACGCCCCGACAACACAAGTTGTCGTCATTTTATCAAAATTCAACAATTTATCAAACCATGTATACGTATAATCAATTTTATAAACAATATGGTAAGTAAATAACTCCAAATAACTTTAACTAGTAATTCGGCGATTAATTTTGGATTAAGCTCGTTTTCACGGAGTTAATAATAACTTGTAATTAGTGTAAATGTTTATTTCGCGTCACAAAATTTCTTTACCAAATCTCGTGTTGAAACGCTAACTGAGTTGACCGGCTGAGCTGACCGAGTCAACCGGGTTGACCCGCTGAGTTGACTTGCTACGTTGACTGAGTTGACTCGGTTGACCGAGTTTGACCGAGTTGACTCGGTTTGACCGAGTCAACCCGAACCGCTTCACACCCGACCCGAGCCGGTTGACCCGAACCAAACTGTTGACCTTGCTTGCCCAGCTTTGACCCGAACCCAAAACCGAAAACTAGAACCTGTTGTACCCGAGCTTTACTAGTGACTGAACCAAACCACGGAATCCTTGAACATTGAACTAAACCTGGATCACCATCTCCGTTGTAGTGTAAGCGTCACCACCACCGCCGTCCGCCGCCGCGAGTGGTGGCCGGCACCTCCCTTATTGTTTTCTGACCGCCTCCTTGAACCCCACAGCACCTCCGCCGCCGTCAACCACGTCTCCACCATCTTTCTCCGTCATTTTCATCATCATCAATATCATCGACATCGTCATCGACGCCGGGGTACAATTGCCGGAAAATAAAATGTCCTGAAAATGAGCAGATATGCTCCTAGTTGGCCAAACTACGCATGCACGGAGGTAAAACTCCAAAATAAGCTTGCCGGAATATCAACCGGAACTTCGCCGGAGTTGCGCGTGAGCCCAAACGACTCAGAATCTCTGAAAACGGACACCGCCATCGTGTCGGGAATGTTTGGTTTAGTGGGGGTAGGGGTGTCAGCTCGAAAAATGGTCGCCGGAATAATCACTGCCTGCGGCGGCGCCGCAGCCATTTCGCCGTCGCCGGCCTCGTTGCCGGATCTGGACTGCCGAGAGAGAGAGAGAGGGAGAGCATTTGAGGGCGTGTGTGTGTTGTTGTTGTCTGCTTGTTCAAAAATGAACTAAAAACAAGAGTTAGACCCTTTATATACTAAGGTTATGTGAGGTGGGCTTTGGGCTTGGGCCCGAGGCCCACAAGCCCAATCTCGCGTTTAAAGTGGCCTGTCAATTCATACGAACCCGTTTTTGCATCCCGAATTATCCGAAACGCCGTAAACCAAATTTTTAGATTTAGAAACGTGTAAAGTAATGTCGATATTCGTCGTTGTCGCGTTCGTACGTCGGTTTCGTTAAAATCACGTAAATGCCTCGTTTGCCGTTTCTGATCCGTTTTTTGATCCGGTTTCAACTACGAGCATTAAAATTCGAAAACGAAATCAAATATATCATAATATATTAATATCGAGATGAAATTCGAGTCCGGTGCGTCAGTTTCGTCGTTGATTGTCGGTGCGTTACCGTTTCCATGTTTTTCGTTTGCGTCTGGGTTTTGTGTCGTTCGGAAGCCCAATAAATTCACAAAAATTAATTTCATGAATATAGAATATTCGTAGAAAATCCGTATTTGTCGGCGTTGTCAGTATTTCGTACGGTTTCGTTTCGTTAACGCTTAACGTTTAGCATGTTTCTCCGCAAATCACTGTTCGCGCTCTGTAAAGTCGGATAGACGTTCCTAGGCACTCCAAAGGCCTAATTAAGTTAATTTTTGCTATAAACACTATTTATTATCATGTTAATCACCTGTTAATCACGTAATTAAGAGCCGTAAATCACCGGTTGTTACATGAAATTCGAAGGTTGGAAACAAATTCTAGAACTCAATCATGACTAGAGCCAATGTTGTTGGTTACACACGAGGCTTTCATGATCTCTCAAGGGTTGTTCCATACTAGGTAACACCCGAATGCAAACACATTGAATGCTACCTTTAGGGTTTAGCCTCTAGGATCCGAGGCATGACCGTATCATCCCACCCTACCTCGATCACTCAAACAGTAGTTACCCGACACTTTTCTTACCAATCAAACTCATGCATGAGAAATGAGTTTCATGGCTAGTGACGGGATTGTCTAAGCTACAATTAGGGACAGGATTATCCTACAACTAAACATAGGGAGTGGGCTATCCTACATCTAAAACATAGGGATTGGGCTATCCTACATCTAAACATATGGATTAGGTTATCCTACATCTAAATACATGTGACACTCGAGGTTTTTTCCGAACGATCACCTTGTAATATTTCGTGTGTATATAAATATTATTAAATGGAAACATTAAATGGAAACGTGATTTTTGCATGATATGTGATGTATGTATGTATTATATATATATATGTATGAGAGCCGGAACCACGACCCGAGACCATGACTCGCAACCGGGCGGTTGCGAGTGGGCCACTCGGTCTCGAGTGGGCCGTTTAGCCGAAACCGGTTTGGGCCGAAACCCCCAAGCCCAACCCGAAACACCCCTTGTATATATACCTCACCTTCCCCACTTCCCTCATTTCCCCTCATTTGTTACACCAACACACTTCTCTTATTTTTCCCTCAACAAGAAACCCCACACAACAACACCACTCTTCTCCCCTTTTCGGTTCAAGCAAGGATCTCGGACAAGGACTCGGTCAAGCTCGGATCACTCGGACACTTCATCTTCTCTCATTCTCTTCTCTTTGTTTTCGGCTCCCCCTTTTCATAACCGGTTAGTGTTTTCTTTTGTGTTTAAGATGTATGTATGTTGTATGAACTAAGAAATGGTTGGTTAGTAGTTTATGCATGATTATTAGGTTGTTTTGTAAAGTTTGTGAATATGTGTTAACATGACTAAAATGACATGATATTGGTAGTTTACAAGTGTTCATAGCCAACTACACTATGCTTCTTTGTTTCTTGCAAGAATGATGATGTTTAGCATAAGATTTTCGGCTATATAATGTATGTTTTCTTGTTTAGCATCATGATCTTGTCAAAATATGTGATTTTCGGTTCATAAATATGTGTTTATGTTGGCATGAAAACCCTAGAAAAACTATGAACATAAGAAGAACTTGTTTGAATATGGTTTGAAGGTTTTAAAAATGGCAAAGTTTGATCCATCTTTACTAGCATTCAGATTAGGCAAAGTGTTAGTGAAATATTATTGGTTGTTTCCTAAAATGGGCCTGAATTCTTGGTACAATTTGGACTGTCATATCTGCATCATCACGTGTACATGAAAATGACAGCATTCCGACTCGCAACTGCGCCGTTGCGACTCGCAACCAAGGCATGACAACTCGAGACCACGCAGTTACGACTCGCAACCACTGCATGACTACTCGAAACCACGAGATTGCGACTCGAGATCACGCCGTTGCGACTCGCAACCAAAACGTGATGACTCGAGACCACGGTTACGACTCGCAACCACAGCGTGACAAGCCGAGACCACCTGGTTGCGACTCGAGACCAGCTGGTTGCGAGTGGGCTGTCCATTCTGGTTATTGGGCCATTCTGTGTTAACTTGGGCTATCTGTTAAGTGGACTATGTGTTGATGTGTTCTGTTTGACTGTGTTACTGTTAGGGCCGGCCCAATAACCCCATGACTATTTACTTGTATGCATGTATGTGTTTTACGTGAATGCTTGTGCACCGAACCTGACCTATACCGGTAACCATGTTAGGACGTGGTGACCAACGTGATTGACAAGTGACCTAAACCTACCGAGCAACCCAAGGTGAGTTCACAACTTAAAAGCATGCGTCCCGGTGGTTTGGGACACGAGACTAACAACCCTATCCCCTGGTCAAAGGGGATACCATTTACATACCTTCCCTAGTTATTGGGAACAAAACTTACTTTTCCTTCCCGGGTATTGGGAAACCTTTTGGTTAATTACTGTTTATACGGATTGCAACTAATGGCACTAAACGAAACTCTATCACTCAAGTCCCTACTACAAATACCGATTAGTCGCCGGGTTAGGCGAGCGGGTTATTAGTTGATAGCGCTATTTAGGTGTTTACCAGCCTCACATCGTGCCCTGGTTTGGGACGGTCGTGAACTAATGTACTCAGAAATCCGTCAATGATGATAGAACATTGACATCGGGGCATCCTGCGGATACGCAACGGTTACCTAGTGTTCGGTATTGGAAAACAGTTTAGTCGCTAACTTTTGGGGTAGCTCCCCAGGGCATGTATAAACGGATAAATTAACCGGTGAAACAAAGTTTTTGGTAATTAAAAACTGGACAACTAATGAACTCACTCAGCATTATTGTTGACCCCTTACTGCATGCTTTGCAGGTAACCAGTGACGAAGGAGCTTGCAGCTTGGGAATGTGTAGTGTCTGTTCACCCTTGTGTTGGGTGTTACCTTATTTTTGAAATATGAACTTTGTCTAAACTACTTTACTTTTGCTTCCGCTACTTATTAACTGTTTGAACTTAAAACCTTAAACTCTGAACTTGATATTTGCTAATCCTATGGTTAGTAAGTATTACTTTTGTTATCAACTTAATTATTCGATATAACACAGTGGCTGGATCCTGGTCAGTCACGCCCTCGAAGCGGGTGTTATCCGCAGGTGGATTTTGGGGGTGTGACAGATTGGTATCAGAGCCATTGGTTATAGTGAACTTGGTTTTAAAAAGGGGAAAATCTTTTTGGAGAAAACCAGACTATAACCCGTGACTCGCGACGACACTACACTCCAAGTGCAAGGCTCAACACATTTGACCTCATAGCTCGGACCAGTGTTTACTTGTTTGCTTTATGTTTCCTGATTTACTATACGTACTAGTGTGCCTAAACTAGATAGATACACCTCTCTCTTCTATCTCATTCTCGCTACACTACGACATCACACTCACACTATGTTTTCTGGTTATGAAGACAATGAGTGGACGCGGAAGAGGAAACATTAACATGACGCAGGCTCAGTTCACTAACCTGCTCAACACAGTGGCTGCGGCTTTTGCAGCTCACCCTATAGGTAAGCTCGTTGTTTTAGGATGTTTAGATCCTACCGCCACATCGACTTTTCGCCTCTAAACCTATACGCTTCGCTTCTCACAAACAGGTCAGCATGCACCTGCGCAACCACCAGTGTGTACTTTCAAAACTTTCATGGATTGCAAGCCTCTCCCTTTCAACGGCACTGAGGGTGCCATAGGTCTTCTGCATTGGATTGAGAAAATTGAAGCTGTTTTTGCTGTTTGCGAGTGTCCCACTGCAAATTGGGTGAAATTTGCTACTGCTACGCTCGAAGGAAGCGCGCTTTCTTGGTGGAAGGCGCAGATTCAGATGTTCGGATTGGAAACTGCAAATGCTACTGCGTGGGAGGATTTCAAGGATATGATTAAGGATGAATACTGTCACCGGGATGACATCCACAAGCTTGAGAACGAGTACTATGAGCTCAAGATGGTTGGGTCGGAGATTGAGACCTACACCAAACTGTCTAATGACTATGCTGCTCTTTGCCCAAACATGTCTCGACCTATGTATCGAAGAATCGAACTGTACATCAAGGGTTTGGCTCCAGAGATTCGAAGCCATGTAACTTCAGCCAACCACACTACCATTCAGCCGATCGTTCGACTCGCTCACAAACTTACTGATCAGGCCGTGGAAGAGGGCAGGTTGCCCAAAAGGATCAGTGCTACTGTCGGAACTTCTAGTGACAACAAGCGTAAGTGGGAAGGAAATCAAAGCAAGGATGTTAACCCCACTCAGGCCCCAGCACAACAAAGGAAAACTGAAAACAACAAAGGCACCCAGCAACAGGGTGGCTACCGGGGAAGCTACCCTAAGTGCAACAAGTGTAACAAGCACCACAATGGGGCATGTAACAAGGGCCAGTGTCAGCGATGCCACAAGATGGGGCACGACGCCAAGGATTGTAGAAGCCAGTTCCCAATAAGACAGAATCAGCAACAACCCCAACAGCAACAGCAACAGGGAAACAACCGGGCCTGTTTTAAGTGTGGAGCTGAGGGGCACTTTAAGAAGGATTGCCCTGAACTGAATCAGAACCGCAACAATAATCAGGGAGCTGGGAACAACAATCAGAACAACAATGCTGGGAATGGTGCTAGAGGAAGGGCTTTCGTGATTGGAGCTGGTGAAGCAAGGAATGACCCCAATGTCGTGGCGGGTAAGTTCCTACTCGATGATCGTTATGTTTCTGTGTTATTTGATTCCGGTGCCGATGCTAGTTATGTATCCCTACGTATTAGTAAGAAGCTTAAGCGTCCGCTTTCGTTACTAAGTTCTCCTCATGTCGTCGAGTTAGCTAATGGTAGAAACATCGAGGCCTCACATGTTGTCAAGGACTGCAAACTAGAGTTGTCTGGTCAGACATTTAGTATCGACCTTTTCCCTGTTACTCTTGGAAGCTTCGACGTCGTTATTGGTATGGATTGGTTATCCAAGCATCGCGCTGAGATTCTCTGCCAGGAGAAAGCAGTTCGTATTCCTCGCCGTTCTGGCAAACCCCTCATTGTACAAGGTGGCAAAAGTGGAGAAATCTCCGGCGTTATTTCTTTCCTGAAGGCCCAGAAGTGCTTACGAAAAGGGCACACCGCTATCTTAGCACTTGTTACCAACACGCAGGAAAAGGAAAAGAGGATTGAAGACTTTCCAGTAGTGCGTGACTACCCCGAGGTATTTCCTGAGGAATTACCTGGACTCCCTCCCCATCGTCAGGTCGAATTCCAAATCGAGCTAGCTCCCGGAGCGGCACCCATAGCTCGTGCACCGTACCGTCTAGCCCCCGCAGAATTGAAGGAACTCTCGACGCAACTACAAGAACTATTGGATAAAGGATTTATCCGCCCTAGTTCATCACCCTGGGGAGCACCGGTACTCTTTGTTAAGAAGAAGGATGGCACGTTCCGAATGTGCATTGACTATCGTGAGTTGAACAAGGTTACTATCAAGAATCGTTACCCTCTCCCGCGAATCGACGACCTATTCGATCAGTTGCAAGGATCAAGTTACTATTCTAAGATTGACTTGCGATCAGGCTACCATCAGTTAAGGGTCCGTAATGAAGATATTTCCAAGACTGCATTTAGAACTCGTTATGGTCATTATGAATTCCTCGTTATGCCCTTCGGAATGACCAACGCGCCTGCGGTATTCATGGATCTCATGAACCGGGTATGCAAACCCTACCTCGACAAGTTCGTGATTGTGTTTATAGACGACATCTTGATCTACTCGAAAAGTCAGGAAGAGCATGAACAGCACCTACGACTTATCCTCGAACTCCTTCGCAATGAGCAACTGTACGCCAAGTTCTCGAAATGCGACTTCTGGCTTCGAGAAGTCCATTTCCTTGGGCACGTGGTTAACAAGGACGGAATCCACGTCGACCCGGCTAAGATCGACTCTATAAAGAATTGGCCTACCCCTAAGACTCCGACTGAAGTTCGCCAATTCTTGGGATTGGCAGGTTACTACCGCAGATTCATTCAGGGATTCTCAAAGATTGCACAACCCCTCACTACGCTCACTCAGAAAGGCGTCACCTACAAGTGGAATGGAGCACAAGAATCTGCTTTTCAGAGGCTTAAGGATAACCTCTGCAGTGCTCCTATTCTCTCGTTACCTGAAGGCACTGACGACTTTGTGGTCTACTGCGATGCGTCTATTCATGGGCTCGGTTGCGTGCTGATGCAACGCGAGAAAGTTATTGCTTACGCCTCTCGACAACTTAAGACCCACGAAAGGAACTACACAACGCATGATTTGGAACTGGGAGCAGTGATATTTGCGCTTAAGATATGGAGACATTACCTGTACGGTACCAAGTGCACCATTTACACCGATCACAGGAGCCTCGAGCATATCTTCAAGCAAAAGGAATTAAACATGCGACAACGCCGTTGGGTTGAACTTTTGAATGATTACGAATGCGCCATCAAGTATCATCCGGGCAAGGCCAATGTTGTGGCAGACGCCCTCAGCCGGAAAGACACTGTACCAAAGCGTGTGCGAGCATTACAACTTACCATCCAGTCTAGTCTCCCTACCCAGATTCGAAATGCTCAGATTGAAGCTCTGAAACCGGAAAACATCAGGGCTGAGTCCCTGCGGGGATCGAGACAGCAACTAGAACAGAAAGAAGACGGCGCCTACTATGTGGCAGGGCGCATTTGGGTCCCACTTTACGGAGATTTACGAGAGCTTGTGATGGACGAAGCCCATAGGTCCCGTTATTCAGTACATCCTGGTTCAGATAAGATGTACCACGACTTAAGGACCACGTACTGGTGGCCTGGCATGAAAGCCCACATAGCAGCCTACGTTGGCAAATGTTTGACCTGTGCAAGAGTCAAGATCGAGTATCAGAAACCAGCAGGCCTACTACAGCAACCCGAAATCCCGAAATGGAAATGGGAGCAAATTTCCATGGATTTTGTCACAGGATTACCTAGATCTCAACGCGGGAATGATACTATTTGGGTAATAGTAGATCGATTGACTAAGTCTGCACACTTTCTGGCCATTAAGGAAACGGACAAGTTTTCTACCTTGGCAGAAATCTATTTGAAGGAAGTAGTCTCCAGGCACGGGGTGCCAACTTCTATTATTTCTGACCGAGACGCTCGTTTTACTTCCGAGTTGTGGGAAGCTATGCACAAATCCTTTGGCTCACGTTTGGATATGAGCACCGCGTACCACCCACAAACGGATGGACAGTCCGAACGCACCATCCAAACCCTGGAAGACATGCTTAGAGCATGTGTGATCGATTTTGGCAAGAACTGGGAGAAGCATCTACCGCTGGTGGAATTCTCCTACAATAACAGCTACCACACTAGCATTCAGGCGGCACCTTTTGAGGCATTGTACGGTCGTAAATGCCGATCACCTCTCTGCTGGGCGGAAGTTGGTGATAATCAACTCACAGGCCCAGAACTAGTGGTAGATACAACAGAAAAGATTTCCCAAATCAGGCAACGCATGGCGGCAGCTCGTGACCGTCAGAAAAGCTACGCCGATAAGCGTAGGAAACCGTTAGAATTCCAGGTCGGGGACCGGGTTCTACTTAAAGTCTCACCCTGGAAGGGTGTGGTTCGTTTTGGTAAACGAGGCAAGCTGAATCCACGGTATGTTGGACCATTCGAAATTACCGAGAAAGTCGGTAAGGTTGCTTATAGATTGAACCTGCCTGCAGAGCTGAGTGCAGTGCACAACGTTTTTCACGTATCTAACCTGAAGAAGTGTTTGTCGGATGAAACACTTGTGATTCCTTTTAAGGAACTGACGATTGATGAACAGCTACACTTTACTGAGGAACCGATTGAGATCACGGATCGAGAGATCAAAACCCTCAAACGTAGCCAGATACCCCTTGTGCGAGTTCGTTGGAACTCACGGCGCGGCCCAGAGTTTACCTGGGAGCGGGAGGACCAGATGAAGTCCAAGTATCCCCAGTTATTCCCAAACGAAAACCCTAGCACTGAAGCTACAACCGAATTTCGGGACGAAATTCCAAACCAACGGGGGGATGATGTGACACCCCGTTGAAACACGCTAGCTTGGCAGTGGCTGCTTCAACTTTCGGGACGAAAGTTCTTAAAACTTGGGGATAATGTGACACTCGAGGTTTTTTCCGAACGATCACCTTGTAATATTTCGTGTGTATATAAATATTATTAAATGGAAACATTAAATGGAAACGTGATTTTTGCATGATATGTGATGTATGTATGTATTATATATATATATGTATGAGAGCCGGAACCACGACCCGAGACCATGACTCGCAACCGGGCGGTTGCGAGTGGGCCACTCGGTCTCGAGTGGGCCGTTGAGCCGAAACCGGTTTGGGCCGAAACCCCCAAGCCCAACCCGAAACACCCCTTGTATATATACCTCACCTTCCCCACTTCCCTCATTTCCCCTCATTTGTTACACCAACACACTTCTCTTATTTTTCCCTCAACAAGAAACCCCACACAACAACACCACTCTTCTCCCCTTTTCGGTTCAAGCAAGGATCTCGGACAAGGACTCGGTCAAGCTCGGATCACTCGGACACTTCATCTTCTCTCATTCTCTTCTCTTTGTTTTCGGCTCCCCCTTTTCATAACCGGTTAGTGTTTTCTTTTGTGTTTAAGATGTATGTATGTTGTATGAACTAAGAAATGGTTGGTTAGTAGTTTATGCATGATTATTAGGTTGTTTTGTAAAGTTTGTGAATATGTGTTAACATGACTAAAATGACATGATATTGGTAGTTTACAAGTGTTCATAGCCAACTACACTATGCTTCTTTGTTTCTTGCAAGAATGATGATGTTTAGCATAAGATTTTCGGCTATATAATGTATGTTTTCTTGTTTAGCATCATGATCTTGTCAAAATATGTGATTTTCGGTTCATAAATATGTGTTTATGTTGGCATGAAAACCCTAGAAAAACTATGAACATAAGAAGAACTTGTTTGAATATGGTTTGAAGGTTTTAAAAATGGCAAAGTTTGATCCATCTTTACTAGCATTCAGATTAGGCAAAGTGTTAGTGAAATATTATTGGTTGTTTCCTAAAATGGGCCTGAATTCTTGGTACAATTTGGACTGTCATATCTGCATCATCACGTGTACATGAAAATGACAGCATTCCGACTCGCAACTGCGCCGTTGCGACTCGCAACCAAGGCATGACAACTCGAGACCACGCAGTTACGACTCGCAACCACTGCATGACTACTCGAAACCACGAGATTGCGACTCGAGATCACGCCGTTGCGACTCGCAACCAAAACGTGATGACTCGAGACCACGGTTACGACTCGCAACCACAGCGTGACAAGCCGAGACCACCTGGTTGCGACTCGAGACCAGCTGGTTGCGAGTGGGCTGTCCATTCTGGTTATTGGGCCATTCTGTGTTAACTTGGGCTATCTGTTAAGTGGACTATGTGTTGATGTGTTCTGTTTGACTGTGTTACTGTTAGGGCCGGCCCAATAACCCCATGACTATTTACTTGTATGCATGTATGTGTTTTACGTGAATGCTTGTGCACCGAACCTGACCTATACCGGTAACCATGTTAGGACGTGGTGACCAACGTGATTGACAAGTGACCTAAACCTACCGAGCAACCCAAGGTGAGTTCACAACTTAAAAGCATGCGTCCCGGTGGTTTGGGACACGAGACTAACAACCCTATCCCCTGGTCAAAGGGGATACCATTTACATACCTTCCCTAGTTATTGGGAACAAAACTTACTTTTCCTTCCCGGGTATTGGGAAACCTTTTGGTTAATTACTGTTTATACGGATTGCAACTAACGACACTAAACGAAACTCTATCACTCAAGTCCCTACTACAAATACCGATTAGTCGCCGGGTTAGGCGAGCGGGTTATTAGTTGATAGCGCTATTTAGGTGTTTACCAGCCTCACATCGTGCCCTGGTTTGGGACGGTCGTGAACTAATGTACTCAGAAATCCGTCAATGATGATAGAACATTGACATCGGGGCATCCTGCGGATACGCAACGGTTACCTAGTGTTCGGTATTGGAAAACAGTTTAGTCGCTAACTTTTGGGGTAGCTCCCCAGGGCATGTATAAACGGATAAATTAACCGGTGAAACAAAGTTTTTGGTAATTAAAAACTGGACAACTAATGAACTCACTCAGCATTATTGTTGACCCCTTACTGCATGCTTTGCAGGTAACCAGTGACGAAGGAGCTTGCAGCTTGGGAATGTGTAGTGTCTGTTCACCCTTGTGTTGGGTGTTACCTTATTTTTGAAATATGAACTTTGTCTAAACTACTTTACTTTTGCTTCCGCTACTTATTAACTGTTTGAACTTAAAACCTTAAACTCTGAACTTGATATTTGCTAATCCTATGGTTAGTAAGTATTACTTTTGTTATCAACTTAATTATTCGATATAACACAGTGGCTGGATCCTGGTCAGTCACGCCCTCGAAGCGGGTGTTATCCGCAGGTGGATTTTGGGGGTGTGACAATACATGGATTGGGTTATCCTACATCTAAACATATGGATTGGGTTGTCCTACATCTAAACATATGGATTGGGTTATCGTACATTTAAACAAACGGTTCCTAAAACTATACAGTGAAGTACTCGCCACACAGAATTCCAAATGTACTTGGCCACGAGCTAAGTAAGCTAGACGTCCCCTCATTCTATAGAATCAACATACGGTAAACTAGTCGAGTCAGGGGAAGTTTTTCGAGAATGTTCCTTGGAACTTGGCGAGCGAAAATTCAATATCGATCTCTTACCCGTTGAGTTGGGTAGTTTCGACGTAGTGGTTGGCATGGATTGGTTATCCGATAACCAAGCCGAAGTCTTTTGACATGAAAAGGTCATTCGCCTACCACTACTGAACAAAGAGACACTTGTTATTCATGGAGAGAAGCACGACACACCATTGCGGATCATCAATTGCATGAAGGCACAGAAGTGCTTAAAGAAAGGTTGTGTTGCCTTTCTAGCACATGTTGTCGACAAGAAGGCCGTTGGGCCGAAGCTGGCAGATATTCAAGTGGTAAAAGGGTTTCCTAAAGACTTGTCGGGACTATAACCATATCGACAAATCGAGTTTCATAGCGACTTGGTACAGGGAACTGCACCCGTAGCCAAATCTCCACATCGATTAGCACCTTCTAAAATGCAAGAATTATCCATATAGCTTCAAGAGTTGTTGGATAACGTATTCACTAGGCCAAGCTACTCACCTTGGGGAGCTCTAGTCCGATTTGTAAAGAAGAAGGACTGAACGTTTAGAATGTGCATAGAGTACATAGAGTTGAATAAACTCACCATCAAGGATCGGTATCCACTACCGAGGATTGATGACTTATTCGATCAATTGCAAAGTTCAAGCTTCTACACCAAGACAGACTTACGATCGGGGAATCATAAGTTACGAATACAAGAGGAAGGCATACCAAGGACGGCTTTTCAAACTCGTTATGGTCATTACGAGTTTCTTGTTATGCTCTTTGGTTTAACGAATGAACCAGCGGTCTTCATGGATTTAATGAACCATGCGTGCCAGCCGTACCTTGACAAATTCATCATAGTGTTCATTAACGACAACCGTATCTTAACAAATTCGTCATAGTGTTCATTGACGACACTTTAATATACTCACGATCGGCCGACGAGCACGAACAACATTTAAGAACCATTTTAGAACTACTCAAGAAGGAGACGCTATACGTAAAATTTTCCAAATACGAGTTTTGGATTCGTGAAGTACAATTTCTCGGGCATATAGTGAACGAGAAAGGCATTCAAGTAGACACCTTGAAGATCAAAACAATTAAGAACTGGGAAGCACCCAAGACTCCAACTGAAGTCCGACAACTCTTGATATTAGCGGGGTACTATCGGAGATTTATAGAGAATTTTTCTAAAATTTCTAAACTGCTAACCTCCCTCACCCAATCGAGAAACAAGAAGAATCATTTCAATTTCTCAAGGATAAGTTGTGCGATGCACCAATCTTATCATCACCCGATGGTACCGATGACTTTGTAGTATATTGTGATGCTTCGCATCAAGGATTGGGTTGCGTACTTATGCAACGGGAGAAAGTTATCTCGTACGCATCGCGTCAACTAAAAGTTCACTTAAAAAAAACTATACCACTCACGAGCTCGAGTTAGGCGAAGTGGTATTCGCTTTGAAAATATGGCGACATTACTTATATGGTACTCAGTGTACGATTTTCACGGATCATAAAAGTCTTCAGCACATATTCAATCAAAAAGAACTAAATATGCGTCAGCGACATTGGATTGAATTGCTGAATGACTATGATTGTGAAATAAACTACCATCCGGGCAAGGCGAACGTTGTAGCAGACGCCTTGAGCCGCAAGGAACGAGTTAGAACTTTGAGAGTTCGAGCATTAGAGATGACGATTCACACGGATCTTACCACACGAATTCATGATGCACAACAAGAAGCGCTCAATGAAGAACATATTCGAGTAGAAACACTTTGATTCACAGAAAAACAACTAGTACTGAAAGAAGATGGAACGTTATACTCTGTGGGTAGAATTTGAGTTCCACTCTTTGGCGGCCTTCGAGATGTTATTTTGAGGAAGCACATAGGCCCAAGACTTGAAAGAGTACTATTGGTGGCCTAACCTCAAAAAGGATATTGCGACTTATGTCGGGAATGCTTGACCTGCGCAATGGTCAAGGCAGAATATTAGAAACCCTTGGGTTTACTACAACAACCTGAGATTCCCGTCTGGAAATGGGAACAAATATCGATCATCTTCGTTACGAAGTTACCAGGTCCTCAAGAGGCCACGACATGATATGGGTAATCGTCGATAGATTGACAAAGTCCGCACACTTCTTGCTGATTTGGGAGAAGGATAGCATAGAGAAACTAGCAGAACTCTATCTCAAATAAATAGTGGCTCATCATGGAGTGCCTATTTCAATCATCCCAGACCAAGACGGTCGCTTCATTTCACGAATTTAGAAGTCATTTCAAGAGGCCTTTGGATCTCATTTAAATCTAAGCACGATCTTTCATCCACAAACTGACGGCCAGAGCGAACGGACAATCCAAACACTCGAAGATATGCTTCGTGCATGTGTTATGGATTTGGGAGGCAACTGGGATACTCATTTACCTTTGGTTGAGTTTTCCTACAACAACAGCTACCATACAAGCACATAAGCTGAACCGTTCGAAGCTCTTTATGGTCGAAAGTGTCGCTCTCCGCTATGTTGGGCGGAAGCGGGCGATAAACAACTAATTGGTCCGGAGTTAGTCCAAGAGACCACGGATAAAATCTTTCAGATCAGAGACCGTATCAAGACGGCTCGCGATCGACAAAAGAGCTACGCACACAAGAGACGGAAGCCATTATCTTTCGAGGTCGGACACAAGGTCTTGTTGAAAGTCTCACCTTGGAAGGGCGTAGCAAGATTTTGTAAGCGTGGGAAGCTTAACCCACGATATGTAGGACCATTTGAAATCTTGGAAAAGATTAGCACCGTTGCCTACAAGTTGAAGTTACCAGACGAACTAAGCAGTGTGCACGACACATTTTATGTGTCGAATCTCAAGAAGAGTCCAACGCAAGAAACAGTTATCATCCCGGAGGATGAGATTCACATTGATGACAAACTCCAATTCACAGAGCACCTGATAAGGTCATGGACCGGAAGGTCCAGAAAACACGAAGGAGTCATAACATATTAGTAAAAATTCGTTGGAACTCTCGACACGGACCCAAATATACTTGGGAACGTGCAGATCAAATCAAAACCAAAATACCCCCGCTTGTTTGAGAATACTCCTGCAAAGGATGACTCAGCTTGAATTTCGGGATGAAATTCTCAATAACAGGGGGAGAATGTGACAACTGCCACTTTTCGGTAACTTTCTTACACTTAAAGTACTCATTTTAGCTACATTTTTATGCATTTTGAACACTTGAACTGCGTATTTCATGGCATACACATAGAATACTCATGGAATACTTACTTAGGATGCATATGATTCATTTTTATTAAGTACATTTGAAACAGTTTAAACAATGCATCGAAACTACTAGAAAAGCACCTAGTAAACTAGTATTCTGACGAAAACGCAGGATCCGCAGAAAGCATCTAAATGACATCTTTAGGACTCAGACGAAAGTCCAACGTCTAATATACATTAAACCCTAACTAGGAATGCAAGGGTTTGATTTAAAACCTTCCCGAAGACCGATAACACTAAAAACTGCCCGAAAAGCACTAAAAGCGACAATTTTCAACACTTTTCCGTAGAAATTCTGCAGAAATCAACTTTTTAATATTTTTGCAATATGTAAGAATGTTGTTTAACATAGAATTCTTATGAGGATACCTTCGGGTATCATCCGAACCAATAACTACATCAATTCACACAAGTTACACAACTTAGCGTTCAAATAACGTCTAACGGAAACAATTCGAAACGAATATCCAAACAATATCAGATCTTTTTTTAATGACCATCTAGTGTTAATTGGATCATTATGGTCTAGTAATGGCCACCTAATACTCTCTAATCACTTAAACACTTGAACATACAAGTAGGGGTGTGCATCGGTCGGGTTGGGTCGGTTTTTACTATTAACCATAACCATAACCGCTAGTTCGGTTATGGAGTTTTGGTAACCATAACCATAACCAAACTTCGATTATGGTTAATCGGTTATGAAGTCGGTTATGGTTCGGTTTTGGTTAATTTCGGTTAAGTAACCAAGAAAGGTTTGAAATAAATAGGGTTATGCATGGTTTGAACTTAGCTTGAGCCTATTTTATAAGATAACGAAGACTAAACTTTTTGGTTAAACTACCGATTTAGAGTTCTTTTTAATAAGGTAATTCTCAAACAAAAACAATTATGGCCATAACACCTTAGTTCTTTATCAAAATAAATGACATCTACATGAAGATCATTTTATTACAAACATACTTTTATCTTAGTAAAAACCGTCTATATGGTTTTGTAAAACACAAATCTATTATATAAAGTTAACATCACAACTTCGGTTTGATTTCGGTTAACCAAAGCTTCATAACCATAACCATAACCGATTGAGGGGTTATACAAGTATTCCTAACATAACATCTCAAAAACTAACATTTTTACCTAAGGAAACAAGTTGCAACTTACCCATGTGGGACCCACTTTTTTTCCATTGTTCCCATAAATATCTTAGATATTACTAAGGTGTTGCAAATTGCACAGGTTGGTGAAGTTAGTGAAAGACTTATAACATTTGATCCATAATCACTAAAGCACTTCATCTTACTTTACACCTTATTTTCACATAGTTAAGAAACTCTCTCAACCTTCATATCCTAGCCAAGAACACCCACCAAAATCACATTCATCTTCTTAACACTTTTTTATGATCAAAATGGAGCTTGAAGTTACTTAAGATGATCTAAAGCAACAACAAGAAGAAGCAAGCCATTCCATCCATTCCATAGCTTCCAAACACCAAGATCCACACTTTTTCTTTTCTTTAATCATCATCAAGATCATCCCTAGCCATTAGTGCTAGAAGTAAGCTTCTAAAATCTCTTTTTCATACTTATTTATGCACTATTTGTTTAAAGAACATGTAATAAACTAAATAATCATACAAAATAATATGAAAATGCAAAGAAGCAAAATAATAATCATGATATAAAAGTGTGTTTATGTTGTGATTTAAAGATGATTACTTGCATATTTGATCTAGTTTTGATGATTAGCATACAAATAACTTGTTAGATGATGTTTAAAAACATAATCTAACAAGTGTACATGAAAATGTTTAAGGATTTTGTTAAACATAAATGTTTAGATGGATGATCATAATCTTTGATTTTGTTAAAGTATATAAGGTTTTTCACTAAAAATAATACTTTTATAAAGTTATAAAAAGAAACATACAAGATGGGTTTTTATAAAAAAGTTTGTTAAAACTAGAAGTGTCTAACAACTAATACACAGTTCAACGAACAACAAAGACATACAAGTCTTACACACATTCAAGACAGAAGACTTGTACTCAAGTCATTTACAAAGACCAAAGTGTCTAACAAATATAAGAACATTTGTAGGTCGCAACATTTACAAAATCTTTACTAGATTAAAAAGATTTTAAAGAATAGTTTTTACAAAAACAAATTTTGATATAAATATATATTTTTGAGAAAATATATATTTAGTTAACTTAACAACTTATGTGCTATGTGTTATTGGTTTGTATTAGTTATATGTATGATAACT
This sequence comes from Helianthus annuus, assembly GCF_002127325.2. Taxonomy (NCBI): domain Eukaryota; kingdom Viridiplantae; phylum Streptophyta; class Magnoliopsida; order Asterales; family Asteraceae; genus Helianthus; species Helianthus annuus. The sequence goes on from NC_035437.2 coordinate 84,138,056, forward strand.
AGGAACTTAAATACAATGGTACAAATAAACACAATGTACATTTCGACTAAAGTCTTACAAGACTACATGTAAATACGCCTTAAAAACAACTTACGGACATTGCGAGCCTTCGGACACAACTTATGGTCAAATAGGACGACGGGCGAATCTATAAACATATCGCCATTCCGAGGAGTTACTACGACACTTAGGCGATCTTTTGACGCGGATATATATATATATATATATATATATATATATATATATATATATATATATATATATATATATATATATATATATATATATATATATATATATATATATATATATATATATATATATATATATATATATATATATATATATATATATTACCGTTAACAAAAGTCGAAATTTTAGAATCTTATTCTATTTAACTAAAAACTCCATGTATGGTGATTTTTATAAAATGAAAGATGTTTTATAAACGGGCTTATATTTAAAAAAAGGGCTTATTTTTATAAATAGGCTTATATTTACAAATGGGCTTATTTTTATAAATGGGCTTATATTTACAAATGGGCTTATCTTCATAAATGAGCTTATATTTACAAATGGGCTTATTTTTATAAATAGGCTTATATTTACAATAGGCTTATTTTTATAAATGGGCTTATATTTACAAATGGGCTTATCAAAATACTTGGGCTAAGCCCAATATCAAAACAAATGGGCTAAGGCCCAATTATATTTAGGCCCAATAATATTATGGCCCAATAACATAAATTCATGGGCTAGGCCTAATAGCATAAATTCATGGGCTAGGCCCAATAACATTAAGACATGGGCTCGGCCCAATGACATATAATTGATGAAAATACAATTATACAATTTATTCATACAAGACATGAAATCAAGAGGACAAGACCCGATGATACAACTCAAAAGATACAAGATTACATATATATATATATATATATATACTAGGTTATCACCCGGGACTGCTTCCCGGGATGTTTATTTTTATTAGTTAATAAACATGTGTTTTTACTAAAATGTAACATATTATTTCATTAAACTTTTACACAACATTGATTAATGGTTAATACAATAATAAATTAAAAAATGTCTTAACAACTTAAGTAAATAATGTCATTCATAAATGCATACACGGCCCAGTAATTTTATAACATTAAAGGCCCAATTTTCATTACTAATAACATAAGAAACCACGTGAATATATGACATACTTGACCAAATAGAAAATAAACGAACATATGAGAAAGCTACTAAGATTAATCGTTAATCTGTTGATCAGACAAAAATAATTAAAAACACTTACTTTTCGGGCATAAATATAAACGATCAACAAAATCTTTATTAGATAAAGCCAAAAGCAAACGAAATTGAAAAATGAAAAATGAGGTTGCGGACCTCATAGTTGAATGCCTTTGTACAATTCAATTAGAGAACAAAAAAAAGCTATTACTTATTTTTTATCATCATACGTATACTCCCCTAAAGAATAGTCCACACTTGTCTTACATTGTGCTGAGTTGATCTGTTTACGCCAAAACGAAAAAAACTAATAAAATGATTATAAACTCGCTTCACATGCCACAACCCCTGGTGCACTTATCTGTTGTACACTTCTCATAAATGTACAATACACTAATACACCAACAAAAAAATGCTAAGAGTGTGAGTTTGACCCAATTCAACCAGTCATACGCTTACTCGTAAAAAATAGTACACAACTCTCTCCAAGACTTTCCTAGCCGATCTGGCTAAGAACGAACTTGAAGAATTTTCGGCCCAAGTTATAGATGTCTCCATATGTAATTAGTACTTTCGACCCATCTCGTAAATATATTAGTTGATTTAGGTTAACTTTTTATCTCAAAAGAAGGGGTCATAACTTACACAACTTTTATTAAATGTCCAAAAAAAGGCTTAGTGCAACTAAATAAGATTTGTAGAATTAATAAAAATTACATAAACGACCAGTTTGTTTCAGGTAGGGAAAAATGAACTTAATATAAACACTATATCAACTATTTATATAACCCTATTCTTATCCTGTATAACCCTAGTCTTGTGATTAGGATACTCATCAAGTTTGGGTACATATACAATATCAATGCCACATAGTTTTAGTCAACCCCACCTGACTCGTATACAAAGTCAAACCAATGGAAATTTGAGGCTTTAAGATTATTCACATGCTTTTCAAGTTCAAAATCATGGGTATAACACCACTGAACTTTAAGATTATTTGCATACTTTAGAATTATTCACATGCAGTTTTGACCCGTTTAACAATAAAGGGTTGAATTAGGTTTACTTTTCATCTCTATTCTGAAATGGACAAAACTAAAGGTTTAAAATTATTGGCATAATATTGTTTTGTAAACATATGTAATACATTAGTTATTTACTAAATATTGGTAAAAAGGGTTTCTTGGCCAACCCGACCTTGTCGAACCAGCCCGACTAACACATCTTCCCAACTCTACTCATACATCTCACTAAAGAAGCACAGGAAGACACCATACCTTAGGCTGGCATTTACATGTGGACTTTAATTTTCCATTGATGTCTAAAATGGAGTTATTTTGGTAATCTCTGTGTAAAATAACAGTTAATATATAAGCAATAAAACTTTACATTAGTAAAAATAATGAAACTAAGGTTTGACTCTTGGCTTTCAAGAGTCAAAATTTGAAGTTATTAACTTTAACTCTATACAGAAGTGAAATTATATCATGCCTTATTTCTTATGGTAGAAGTATTGAGGCTATACTAAATGACTTGTTCTGCCACAAACCAGCAGAAATGGACCCGTTTAGAATATTGTTCTCCAAGGACCTACAATTTGTAAGGGTGTAAAGCAAGATGGACCTGCAATTTATAAAAGTTTTATTATTTAAGGCCATTGCACAAACCAGTATATGGTACTTGAGACGTATATGGTACTTGGACTCCCCATATTTCCCCTGAACCTTTTCCTAATCTGCAAGTCGGTATTCATAATACATGTATTCACCACACCTTTCATCATACACGAATCTATAAGAAGGTCAGGAAAGTAGTGTTAGGATATTTTGTATCGTGATTGTGAGCATATAGTGTTGGTAATTGACTAATTTTTAGTAGAACATGATCATGAACTTATAAGTTATAAAATTGTGTGCTTACCTAACTCGTTAACCTCCCTAATTAGAGAAATTACATGTCTCTCTATTATAGATTCAAAAAGCGAACACTTCAAGGTCCTACCCTGAACCAATACAACATATTCACTCAGCAAAACTAATAAAAAGTGCAACGCGTATTCTAATAAAAAAAGAACCCTAAGAACAATGCATAACTATAAAAATTGTTTAATAGTTGATGCTAGCTCAAGAAAACTAAACTTATCTTTTAAGGATGTTTAAACTCTTGAGCTTGGCATGACAGTGATCGCGTAAATAAGATATATTACACATTGGAAGAGAGCTTAATCAGCTAATGCTAAGTTAGAGCAGGAGAACAGTTATAAGATAAAAAAAGCAGGTAAAGAAAAAGTACCTCAAGAGCCCCATTGTGCATTCCAGAATCCCAACCATGAAGTGACAATAATAGAGATCAGCAAAGACTTTGAAATGATGGAAGCAACTTTTGCAAATATAGTTTGGGCACGGACTGTGTTGCCTCGCTAGTTATCTGGACGTTCCTGCAAGTCGAACACGAAAAGCCTATTTAGGTCATGATCAACAACAAAAAGGTTCATAAGATGCCTATTTAGGTAATTATCAGCACACAAAAAAGCGGACGGTAGTTTGGGCGGGAAAATGAAAAATGAATTAAAAGCGGGCGGTAGTGTGATTCAAAAGAAAAAAAGATACTAAGTAACCCTTCATACATTCCAAATAAAACATAAAGTGGACCGCATCAGAAGGAGAAAACAACATCAGGAGTGTTGAAGAGAGTTGACCAAGTTTTGACTGTAGTCCCAGAGCTTCTTCACCAATTCATAATCCGTTGCAAAGTTGCCTGCTGCGTATTCATTGCAGTCCTGAAAGTATTTCCCGCTCACCCCTTTTAGGTTCGGGTGCACTGCTAACATAGCAAGTCGTTGCCGCACCCTATATGTAATACATGAAGGTAAAGGTTTTCGTAAAATATAAATATTTCGAAAGAGAAAAGATTTCGGTAGATTTGATATTTGGCACTTAAACAACAATACATGTGGTGCAGTTTTCCATATGATATAAGTGAACAGCTTAAAAGTTCCTACCAAAAATTCTTATGCTTGTATGATTCAGATCTACATCTAGTCAATCAATTTCTTTTTTTGGCAAAAAGTTTTACAACAAATTAAAACCAACATCCCTAAAATCAAAAGGAGCCCTAGAATTAAAAAGAATCAAAAGCTTACATATAGTGCCAATCCTACAAATGAAATCCTTCGGTGGTCATTGCTAGATCTGCAATATAAGAATGGTTTTGTTATAACAAATCAAGTTTGAGTTCACACATATTTCAATCAATTTATTCTAAAGTATAAAATTCAAAATTCTTTTTTTGAATTTATCATCTTCCCTAATTGAGAGCCTAGCAGTCGCCCGCCCACATATAAATTCAAGATTCTTTTTTACATATTACAGTTTACAATCTAGACTAAAACTATACGGCTTTTCTCGGAATAAATAAAACGGTTGAATTGATATAATACTTACCTTGAACTGGAGTTCGATCGACTCCGGCGAAGCTTGACCTGAATGCTTGCGACTGCGGTGGTAAAAATAACTAATGGGCTATTCGGTTGTTATTACATTAGGGTTTTATGACCGGATAAATGATGAACACATAAACATAGAACACAAACATCATACCTGCAAATTTTATGACCGGATCTAAAAGAAATAAGAAGAACGATGATGTTAATAAGATTCGAATCAACGTTTTCTAAAACCAATAATCATCACAAAATCACTTTTTAAAATGTTTCAGATGAACATCATAGAATCATCAGAGGAATTTCAAGTTACAACAGTAAGGATGGAGAAGAAAACATACCTTATGCTCAGTTTCTTTAGATTGAAATATAGAGTTTTGAGAGTGAAAATCTGGTAAATGATATATCGATGACAATCTTGTTAATGATAGAACATAATCGTATGTGAAATCGTTGTTTAATGTTGATTCTTTTTGAAGAAAATGTGTCTGCGGCGCTAGGGTTTTGAAAGTGACGATAGAGAAAAGGAGTTCTGTCAGTTGTTGAATGAAAGGAACAAATGATTTTGGACTTTTAGAAGCAATATATACTCGGGTCAAAATCTGGATCCCGTATAACCTATTAATAAAAAAAGACCCATCCAGTTTCCCGCCAAAACCACATCTAAGAAGCCCTAATATTGCGCCATGTGTCCCATATTTTATTCATTTATTATATATAATATATATATATATATATATATATATTTGGTGAAATATATATATAACAGTTTAAAAAATCATACATCTAATACACAGTTCAACGAACAATAAAGACATACAAGTCTTACACACATTCAAGACAGAAGACTTATACTCAAGTCATTTACAAAGACCAAAGTGTCTAACAAATATAAGAACATTTGTAGGTCGCAACATTGTTCGAGACGACCACGCATAAGATCATAAACACGTACCATTCAAGGACGCAATATTGTAAGTTCATGTCCCCTATTCATTTTAAATGCTTTACAACTTTACAACTATCGGGGAAAATACATGTTCAATTGTATGTTAAGTCATGGAATGAAACACCTTAGATCATGTGCGATTAGGGTCATACATCTAAGCACCATTAATCCAGTTTGGACCTAGGTACAAGGGGTTAGATCTAATGGGTTTTGGCGAGCCCCATTCTTGGTCGTGGACCCATACAGAAGAGTGCATTTGTGTCCCAGTCGATAGTAGTCGACACAAAATCGTCTAGGTTTGGATTGCTTCCTAATTCGTTTCACATATTAATGTCCTCACGAAACATTAATGATCAACGATTTCATTGACGCTTTACATACTACATCATTACATACAGATACATCTTATACAACTCACATTTTATGGATACAGTTTATACAACTCACATTTTATGGATACATTTTATACAACTCACATTTTACAGATACATTTTACACAACTCACATTTTACAGATACATCTCATATAACTAAACTGCATGAACTCGCCAACTTTTGTTAATGTTTTCAAACTTAACATGTATTTCAGGAAATAAGTGGACCATGCTGACATTTCAGTCAAGGAAAGCAAGTATCAAGACTCCATGCCACCATTTGAAGGGCTTGCCCATTATATACTGCCTCTTTGCGGTGATATAGTAGTCAATAGTCAAAGCCTTAACATTTTAAGACTTACATTTTGATGTATAAAACAATGACAACTTATTTTCATTTGATGGTTTGTAACCAATACATTAAACTTATGTTGCGTTCTTTTGAAACGATTATGACAATGGCATTGGAGCTTGTTTTTATTCATTTATATGTTCACTTATATTGTTATGCAATGAGAACCGATCAGATCACACCTCGCGCTTCCGCTATGAGTGGGTGTGACAATTGAAGTTGATCTTGCTTAAAAAGTCAAATATGATAATAGACATTTATAGTTCTCACAAATGAAATCTAAGATGCTTATTTGAATGTGAGAAATTCATGACAAGAAGCTGATTGATAGGGGGAGCTTGATAAACAGTGTCAAATGGAAAGAAAGAAAGAACAAAGACCAGGAAAAGATCGTGGATATGAATTGTCAAGTGAAAGAATGCAAAGAGAGAGTCTATGTAACATCCTGGTTTTTGTCACTAGACTGTTTTGAGCAAATTAACTCGATGAGGTTTAACTATGAGACGGATAAAGATAGCAGCCGTAGTAATTTGGTTTTAGAAACTTTGAGGGGCCTGATTGCAGTTGAGTAAAAGTTGTTGTTATAATTCTTTAGGAACAAATGAAAATAGAATAGAAACTTGAAGGGCCTTGTTGGAAATATGGAAATATATATAAAAAAACATGAACCCTAGCTACCGAGAGTTGTTATTGCGGCTGATTAAAGGAACGAGAAAGGGAGAGAGTTCGAGGTAAGAGACGGAGGTGATTCGACCACGGTTTTCGAGCGGGCAACTTCAAATCACAATCAAGTAAACTCATTTATAGTTCTCGCATTCATTCGGTTCGATTTGTATGGGCTTGGACTAGGGTGCGTCTTGGGTGGTAAGGTGGTGCCGGGTGAATGATGGAGGTGGCTGCGATGGTGAGTAACGGTGTGTGATGTTGCAGGAATGGCTTGGTTGCGAAGTGGTGGTCCAACTATGGTGACCAACTACGATGATGGTGAAAGAGGATGACGGTTTACAATGGCGGCGACAAGTGGTAGGAAGTGATAGATGATGATGTTGGCGGTATGGGGTGACGGTGCGTGATGTCGATAAGGATGATGGTGTGCTCAGCTAGGGTGGTGCTGGTTTATTGTCGTGATGTTAGATGATGGTGGTGATGTAGACGGAGGAGATCGATGGCTGTGAAGATTGTGGTTGACGGCGTGTGAGGTGTGCGGTGATGGTTCCGGATATAGTGAATGGAAGCGAAGAGGTGGAGTGATTGGTGATAGCCATGGCGGGGTTTGCGGTTGTGGTTGCGACTCGATCAGAGGTAATGGAGGAGCCGAGGAGACCCGATGTGTTTGCGGTTACGACGATGACGTACGACTGTGTGCGGTTCATTAAGATGGTGCGTGATGGAGTTTTGGCTTGTAAGGGATGCCGTATGATGATGGTGATGTTACTCTTTAGACCGAAATCCATTAGTTGTTGCATGGTTAGAGGAATTCGCATGCATGGTGCCTGGGTATTGACTGGAATGGCGGTGATTAACTAAGAAATCACATTATGATGATGCTGATGGTTATGTGAGAAGGACTTGTGATGATTATAGATCATGGCACATGGTTTATGTGTTGTGATATGATCTTTTAGCATGATTACGTGAGAAGATGGCTAGGATTTTTGGGTTTGACTTATGGGGCATGGTATGTTTTCAAGCATGCAAGGAAAAAAATGATTATTATGGGAAGTTGGTTTCATGTTTGCCTTTAAAAAAAAGAAAGAAGAAATAGTAAAGATGGAAGATGCGTGATGCAGTATACAACGAAAAATGGTATAAAGAAAATGATCAGGTATTTTGGGTTTAATTAATTGTGGTCCTCATATTTAATTCATAATGGTTGATGATTTGAATAAAACATAATATGGCAACTATTTTCACGTGAAGGTGGAGATGAGGTTTTGGGTAGAGTAGACATGATTGGGTAATGATGGCATTATGATGAGGTGATGATTGATAGATGAAGAGTTAAATACTGATTAGTTAATGATGATTCTGATGATGGGTTGCGTAGGTTTAAGTGAGGTATGTGTGTGCATGGCTTGTAACCATGCATACATCCATGAATGCGAGATGGGTTCTCGGGTTCAAATGGGTCACGGGTGACCCGACTTGTGGTGCGTACGGATCACGGGTTCGGTCGGGTAGTCAAGTCTTGGAGACGAGTTTGGGTGCGCTTTTGGATTAGGATTCGCGTGACGGGGCGTAGTTCGAGGCAGTTTGATGTGTGGATTTAGAAGCTTCGCAACCGGTGAGTTCTTGAGCCCACTCTTTTAAATGTTTTTAAGTCTTTTGGGCTAATGTGCATGCTAAACTGGTATAATTATTTTTATAAAGGAAGTTGTGAAGTTCTTGTTACGAGTGTATAAAATTCATTTTTACTCGTTTATTTTTTTTTAGCATAAAACGCGAGTAGGGTTATATGTTTTTTTTATACCCACCAGTGTGATACTTATATTTTTATATGCTTTCATATATATAACAAAATAAATCTATATAGAGACATATTTATATATATAACTATATATAAATATACACATACTTGAGTTTATGAGGTGAAGAGGTATATATATTTAGGAGGTGTGTAGGTACGAAGGTATACGTACGATGGTTGAAGTATATATGTACACACTCGTATGTATTTGTATGTAAGTTTATGATGCCCTCTTTAAACTTTTTCAAAGTTTAGGGCTAACATGCATGTTAGATGTATTACTTGGATGGACACTTTTTTTTATGAAGTTGTATAGTTTATTTGTATTTACATACCAACTATACATGAGGATTATTTGCTTGCCCTTTTATGTGCTTGCATGTGATGTGTTGGGTCATGCCACAACCAGGTCGAACAGAGGAAGTACCCTAACAGTTTATCTGTCCTTGGGGCAAGAGGAAGTCCCCTAACAGTTTATCTGTCCTTGGGGCAAGAGGAAGTCCCCTAGCAGTTTATCTGCCCTTGGGGCAAGAGGAGATGAAAAATTCCTTTATCCCCTACTTTGTGTTTGGGATTTAAGGTGAGGAGATCTGTGTTGTGTGCTTGACTCATTAAAAGATGAATTTCAAATTTTGAGGATAAAATAAATATATTTATTTATTTCCATGATTAAGATGTTTTACAAGTGTTTATTTGTTAAATTATAAACTTGAACTCACTCAGCGTAGCTGACTTTTGCATGCACGTTAGTTTGATTTCAGGTTAACTGGATGAACGTTGACCTCTTGGATGTTGCATGAAGCTACCCGACATTTGAAGATGGCATTTCTAGTCGAAATCGCTTGTTTATGAACTCAATTACCATACATTAAATTTCGTATTTAAATTTAGATGTTTCACATGTTTCGAAAATTTGACTTTAATGTTTTCCGCTGCGTATTCTTTGAAGTTTTAAAATAAAAAAAAAAATAAATTTTAGACTGTTTTTGCAATGACGACCAACTGTGAGACACCCGGGTTTTGGGGTCTTACAAGTTGGTCTCAGAGCAGTAGTTCAAGAGATTCGGGAATCCCTTAATGCCTGGACTTGAACTGAGAATGGGATCAATGCTAGAAATGCCAATACGGGTAGCCGCACGCCAAGAGGTACTTTTTACTATATTGAAGTTTGGTTAGATTTTTTCATTGATGCTTAACGAATTGAGGGGATAGGTGGGAGGTTGATGCTATATTATGTGATTAGTTTGGAAATTTTACTATTGAGTGCCTAAAGGTATAATAAGTTAGATGGAATGTTAATGCCTTATGCTCAGGGGTGGGATGGAATTAATGTTTTCTCTAATCACTAGACGTGCTAGATGGAATCTCTACGTTTATTGGTACGTTAGGATGTTCTTCCTTTGAATGCCTAAGGGCATGATGTGTTAGGTAATATTCTGGTACCTTTATGCTTTGATGTATGCATTGATGTTTCTCATTGAGTGTTTAATTGCACCATATGGTAAATTGAATGTTAATACCCTTTTGGTTTGGAGGTAGGACATGATGCCTTCCCTGAATAGTTAATTTTCTGATTCGTCGGATAGAATGTTAATGTATTTATGCTTGACGTATGGTAGGATGTTTTTCTTGAGTGTCTATGTGTGCTACGTGGAAGGTAAAACACTAGTGTGATCGTGACAGGAAATGTTTAGAACGTCTGCGGTGACACGGACAACCAATAGCACTTGATCAACGTTGTTGGTAGTCTATTGTCACTTCTCATGTTCTGGATGATGGCCTGTAATGAATCATGCGAATTTTTTGCCTTGGGTGGGTTGTTAGTCATGGCTTGGGGTTGGCATTATGCTGATACACAAGGTTTCTTGCTACATGCATCCGGTGATTTAGATGTTTGTGTGTATAAATGTGGTTGTTGTTGGGTTATGTGTAGTTATACACGGTTGTGTGGCAACGCTCGAATAGCTTGAATTTGTATTAGCATGGTCTTTGTTGTGGTATAACAATCATTATTGACCAATTTATGTGAATAGACTAGTATGGACAGAGTTTGTGATTTCTCTGTTCTTGTGGTCTGGATGGCGCTTTGGGCATGTATGAATGTTATGATGATGTTATGTGTACGGTTAATTTAATGTAACATATAGAAAATGTGTAGATGTGTATAGCCTCGGTATGGTGTCTGGTGTAATCATTGGTACGACCCATGAAGGGTACGACCGTGTGAACCCTTATGGTACGTTGATGACGAGTAGTAACAGTCACAATTGAAGCACACGTATTTTCCCGGGTTTAGAAGTAGAATGAACGATGTACAAGGTCAGTTACTACACTTACCACTTTGCAAGTGTTATGCATTTCGTTGCTTAGAATGATATGAGGCATGATATACTTTTGTAAATGTTCTTCTTCAAGACATGCATTGAATAATGTAGTATGCATAAACGTAAGATGATAGTAATTGAACGCAAGAAATTGTTTTTCTATTGTGATGTGTGTCTTAGTGCCGGGATCGTATAGAGCTAAGACGTAACGTGTTATACGCTTGTTTTTGTTCTTGAAGGTGTTCTTCTACGCGATGTTTTTTTTGTGCATTACGTTAGCATTAGAACGTGTGGTACTGACTCGAGTTAGGGATGTCAATGTGAAGCATATCTTTTGCTTGCCCAAGCGGTTAGCAATGCAACAATTATGGAAGTGTAGCGGTGCTAAGGGATTCAACGTCGAGTGGTGGTGTAATGCGACAACCAACCGTGGAGGGTTTTTGTGTTGAAGACTTGGTCGGTGCATAATTCTGAGAATTTGCAGAGTAAGATTACTTGATGGAGACGAGACAACAGATGTTAGAGTTGAATGTTAAAAGCTGAACTCTAGGGAAAGATGAGAACAACTTGTGGGTTTCGTGCCCTAATAAGAAGACGATGATGATTTGGATAGTAGATCTTGTGTCTACATCAGTGGGCGTATAATAAATTATGAACAAGCCTCTGGAGATAATCAATTGAGGTAGAAAAGGTGCATGACGTTGTCAAACGTTTGGTAGATGATGCATGATTTTCTGATAATAATCGGACCTCAACTATTGGAGGTGATGCATAGTGAGGATGAATAGGTAAGCGCTTAGGTACTGAGGCGATATGGAATTTTGTTAACTATGACCGCTTCATTGACGTGAATGATGATGGTACCAGTGGGACATGGTAGGTATGTCGATAAGCTGGTGATAGCTACAAGGTTTGGCGGTATAAGCGAAGGTAACAATGACAAAAAGGACGATGACATTGGTTACGATATAGATAATGATAAGATGATTAGTTGTTATCTATGAAACCTTCATGCAAAGGAAAACACGTTAGGAGTTGTGGAGAATCACTCTAGGGTGAGAAACAAGCATAGACGCGAGTCATGAGTCATGGATGTCTAGCGAATACTAAGTCAACCGAAAAGTTGTAAAAGAAAAGTCTAAGCGAATGATACAATCCTTAAAGCTGAAAGCAAGGTGGATGAAACTCCTTTGACTACCATATATGGTAATCGAGATGTGGAACAAGGAAGTGATGATAACGATTACGATAGTGACTGAGTGTTGGTCACTAATGTAGTCATAAGACAATTGTGAGTACGTTCGTTTTTTTTAATTGACGGGATTCGAGGACGAATCCTCTTTTAAGGAGGGTAGACTTGTAACATCCTGGTTTTTGTCACTAGACTGTTTTGAGCAAATTAACTCCATGAGGTTTAACTATGAGACGGATAAAGATAGCAGCCGCAGTAATTTGGTTTTAGAAACTTTGAGGGGCCTGATTGCAATTGAGTAAAAGTTGTTGTTATAATTCTTTAGGAACAAATGAAAATAGAATAGAAACTTGAAGGGCCTTGTTGGAAATATGGAATTATATATAATAAAAACATGAACCCTAGCTACCGAGAGTTGTTATTGCGGCTGATTAAAGGAACGAGAAAGGGAGAGAGTTCGAGGTAAGAGACGGAGGTGATTCGACCACGGTTTTCGAGCGGGCAACTTCAAATCACAATCAAGTAAACTCATTTATAGTTCTCGCATTCATTCGGTTCGATTTGTATGGGCTTGGACTAGGGTGCGTCTTGGGTGGTAAGGTGGTGCCGGGTGAATGATGGAGGTGGCTGCGATGGTGAGTAACGGTGTGCGATGTTGCAGGGATGGCTTGGTTGCGAAGTGGTGGTCCAACTATGGTGACCAACTACGATGATGGTGAAAGAGGAAGACGGTTTACAATGGCGGCGACAAGTGGTAGGAAGTGATAGATGATGATGTTGGCGGTATGGGATGACGGTGCTTGATGTCGATAAGGATGATGGTGTGCTCAGCTAGGGTGGTGCTGGTCTGTTGTCATGATGTTAGATGATGGTGGTGATGTAGACGGAGGAGATCGATGGCTGTGAAGATTGTGGTTGACGGCGTGTGAGGTGTGCGGTGATGGTTCCGGATATAGTGAATGGAAGCGAAGAGGTGGAGTGACTGGTGATAGCCATGGAGGGGTTTGCGGTTGTGGTTGCGACTCGATCAGAGGTAATGGAGGAGCCGAGGAGACCCGATGTGTTTGCGGTTACGACCATGACGTACGACTGTGTGCGGTTCATTAAGATGGTGCGTGATGGAGTTTTGGCTTGTAAGGGATGCCGTATGATGATGGTGATGTTACTCTTTAGACCGAAATCCATTAGTTGTTGCATGGTTAGAGGAATTCGCATGCATGGTGCCTGGGTATTGACTGGAATGGCGGTGATTAACTAAGAAATCACATTATGATGATGCTGATGGTTACGTGAGAAGGACTTGTGATGATTATAGATCATGGCACATGGTTTATGTGTTGTGATATGATCTTTTAGCATGATTACGTGAGAAGATGGCTAGGATTCTTGGGTTTGACTTATGGGGCATGGTATGTTTTCAAGCATGCAAGGAAAAAAATGATTATTATGGGAAGTTGGTTTCATGTTTGCCTTTAAAAAAAAGAAAGAAGAAATAGTAAGGATGGAAGATGCGTGATGCAGTATACAACTAAAAATGGTATAAAGAAAATGATCAGGTATTTTGGGTTTAATTAATTGTGGTCCTCATATTTAATTCATAATGGTTGATGATTTGAATAAAACATAATATGGCAACTATTTTCACGTGAAGGTGGAGATGAGGTTTTGGGTAGAGTAGACATGATTGGGTAATGATGGCATTATGATGAGGTGATGATTGATAGATGAAGAGTTAAATACTGATTAGTTAATGATGATTCTGATGATGGGTTGCGTAGGTTTAAGTGAGGTATGTGTGTGCATGGCTTGTAACCATGCATACATCCATGAATGCGAGATGGGTTCTCGGGTTCAAATGGGTCACGGGTGACCCGACTTGTGGTGCGTACGGATCACGGGTTCGGTCGGGTAGTCAAGTCTTGGAGACGAGTTTGGGTGCGCTTTTGGATTAGGATTCGCGTGACGGGGCGTAGTTCGAGGCAGTTTGATGTGTGGATTTAGAAGCTTCGCAACCGGTGAGTTCTTGAGCCCACTCTTTTAAATGTTTTTAAGTCTTTTGGGCTAATGTGCATGCTAAACTGGTATAATTATTTTTATAAAGGAAGTTGTGAAGTTCTTGTTACGAATGTATAAAATTCATTTTTACTCGTTTATTTTTTTTTAGCATAAAACGCGAGTAGGGTTATATGTTTTTTTTATACCCACCGGTGTGATACTTATATTTTTATATGCTTTCATATATAACAAAATAAATCTATATAGAGACATATTTATATATATAACTATATATAAATATACACATACTCGAGTTTATGAGGTGAAGAGGTATATATATTTAGGAGGTGTGTAGGTACGAAGGTATACGTACGATGGTTGAAGTATATATGTACACACTCGTATGTATTTGTATGTAAGTTTATGATGCCCTCTTTAAACTTTTTCAAAGTTTAGGGCTAACATGCATGTTAGATGTATTACTTGGATGGACACATTTTTTTATGAAGTTGTATAGTTTATTTGTATTTACATACCAACTATACATGAGGATTATTTGCTTGCCCTTTTATGTGCTTGCATGTGATGTGTTGGGCCATGCCACAACCAGGTCGAACAGAGGAAGTCCCCTAACAGTTTATCTGTCCTTGGGGCAAGAGGAAGTCCCCTAACAGTTTATCTGTCCTTGGGGCAAGAGGAAGTCCCCTAGCAGTTTATCTGCCCTTGGGGCAAGAGGAGATGAAAAATTCCTTTATCCCCTACTTTGTGTTTGGGATTTAAGGTGAGGAGATCTGTGTTGTGTGCTTGACTCTTTAAAAGATGAATTTTAAATTTTGAGGATAAAATAAATATATTTATTTATTTCCATGATTAAGATGTTTTACAAGTGTTTATTTGTTAAATTATAAACTTGAACTCACTCAGCGTAGCTGACTTTTGCATGCACGTTAGTTTGATTTCAGGTTAACTGGATGAACGTTGACCTCTTGGATGTTGCATGAAGCTACCCGACATTTGAAGATGGCATTTCTAGTTGAAATCGCTTGTTAATGAACTCAATTACCATACATTAAATTTGGTATTTAAATTTAGATGTTTCACATGTTTCGAAAATTTGACTTTAATGTTTTCCGCTGCGTATTCTTTGAAGTTTTAAAATAAAAAAAAATAAATTTTAGACTGTTTTTGCAATGACGACCAACTGTGAGACACCCGGGTTTTGGGGTCTTACAGTCGAAAGAAAGGGGGAGTTTGTGATTAAGTGTCAAAGATTTTAAAGACTCTGAAGAAAATGAAGATTGTCTACGACAAAGTGAAGATTGACTGCGGCAATATCCAAGGGAGAGTCTGTGAATACATTATGTCTATTGCCTCCGTCAATCATGTCTATAGCTATCAATATATCAACTCATAGTTGATTGTATAGGAGTGTGTGTAGAAAAGACGGGTTTATAATGTTAGTACCTTGTCGCACGAATGACCAATTCGTGCGAAAGGGACATCCCAGTCGTCCCAAGGTGCCACTCGTCATAAAGTCCCAGTCGTCCCAAATGTTTTAGGTGACTGGCTTGCCTATAAATAGGAGTGGTGGGTCTTGGCATTTACAATTTTTTTGGTGAACCAGAGGGGAAACTCTGTCCATTTGGTTTCGTGGTTTTGTAACTTCAAATAATCAATAGAAACCAGTTTAATTAGCTTGTTCTTGTGCATGTCATCTTCATACTCGGATTTCACACAAGATATGAAGACTTTGTGACTGGTTGTAGCTTTCGGAGAGCCGAAACGATCCTCACAGTTTATGTGTATATTATGTGTAATACTTATTAGTATACAAGTAAGGCCAAAAACTACAAATATACACAAAGGAATACACATAGAAAATACACCCAAAAATACCACAAAATATAACTAAGTATAAAAATACTTATACTTGCCTAAGTGGGTGTATGGACAAAAATACAAAATATATATTTACAGGTATTTCCTTACCAAGAATTATGGACATTTGGACTATGGACTTTATGGACAAATACTTATATATGGATGAACAATATATATATATATATATATATATATATATATATATATATATATATATATATATATATATATATATATATATATATATATATACTAGTCGTTTACCCGCGCGATGCGGCGGGAAATATATCACTTAGGTTGGTGAATTTAGGGCTATGTACGGGGCGGTTCGGTTTTGAGCCATAACCAAAACCAAATTCACAATGCAAAGGAAAACACAACAGTTGTTAGTAATTCTAATAGTGTGCATGAGAATGTTCAGTTCAGTTGGGTTATAACTAAAATCCAAATTTTCGGTTAAGGTACCTCAAAACCAGTCATGGGGATTTAAAGAGTTTTAAAAGGATGTAAACAAACTGAACTGCACCATGCAAACAAAAGCACAACCATAAGCTCAAAACTAATCAAACCAATCCGCCTGTAATTTCTGATCTATATTTAACATTCAAAGAACAACATGTATAAACATAGGTTTATAAAGAATGACAGACTTCAAATACCACCAACACGTATTAGATGCATTAGTTGTGGTCTTGTGGATTAGAGAACTTTGTAGTTAAACATGCTTTGATAAAAACAATCGCAGGGTAAACAACAACCTAAAAGGTCTCCACTTCGCAACTAAAAAGAGAGATGAATTTCTTGCAGATAAAAACAATATTAACGGCTATGAGGTGTTGGATGTTACATATACAAGATCTGAACTCATCAAATAGCTACACAAATGTACTACTGAAATAAATCCTATAAATGTAAGCATTATTTTCTTCATTTGTACCAAGAAGACCAAACTCATACAAAAAAAAACCAATGGTCAGGATCAATTGTCATCACATAGTTATTTGTTTACATTTCCTCATGTACATGAATAAATACATAGTAGCATGCACATGTAGACTCGATTACTTTTTAAACATGTTCATTTCCCTTGAGGATGTTGTATTTGCAAAGTGGGCAAGTTGCATTCATCTTCAGCCATTTCACAATGCATGTAGCATGGAAATGATGGTTGCAAGGAAGTGAAAGAAGTTCTGCTCCATCTTCATATGTGCTTAGATAAATGCAGCAATCCTGTAAGAAAGTTGCAACATTTTATCCTACAAAAAAATTTAATCGTAGTTAAATACCTAACATACCCTTCCAAATCATCAACAATAAACTTACAGCATCCTCAGGTAGAAGAACACGTTCGACAGCTATGTGACCGCCATTTGATTCAGCAGGAACCATTCTACCCGCTCCCACCTCAGGTTTGTCCTCGTTATCTTTGGATGCCTGAAATCTGTATTTAGGAAGCGCGTTGACGTCTGCATCAGACGCACCTTCCTACATGTTACTATGGTATGTTATACAAGTTCATGAAACATTGATCGTTAGTAGACGCAGTGATGTCAACCCACTTATATGCAAACAGGTCAATTCAGGTTGTATTTGTTTGATAACCAGTCGAAAGTCATCTAATTATTTACAAAAGAGTAAAATACCATTTTCGTCCCTGAGATTTGAACAGTTTTGCGACTTTCGTCCAAAGGTTTATTTTTCCGCATCTGGATCCAAAAGGTTTGAAATCTTGCCATTTTCATCCAGCTCGTTAACTCCACCCATTTTTCCCATTAAGTCAAGGGTATTTTCATCTTTTTTGTTAACTTAAAGGGCAATTCGGTCTTTTTCACTTTATGTACAAGCATTTAGCATAATGTACAAGTATTCTAAATACCTAACTAAATAAAAAAGACGAAAATGCCCCTGACTTAACGGAGAAAAATGGATGGAGTTAATGAGCTGGATGAAAATGAGAACATTTCAAACCTTTTGGATCCGGATGCAAAAAAACGAACCTTTGGACGAAAGTCGCGAAACTTGCCAAACCTCAGGAACGAAAATGTCATTTTACTCTTTACAAAATTTCAAAGTTGACAAAAAACATGAAGTTCCCGTTTCTAACCAGAATCCCTTAAGGTTCTAAAGTTTCCAACCAGTTTACTATGTACTTTCATTCTTTAATTAAAAAAAAAAAGACTAATTTTTTACGTGCTTGTTTTTATATACGTGTCGATATAAATTCAAATTGGTTTACGTTTTGACATAAATTTTTAAAATCCAATTAAAAATTTAACAAATTACATTTAGAGCTCACCTTGAAGAATACCAGGCGTCTCAGAACACCCCTTTAACCTCCAGTACACATGCCCTTTGTTGTCTCTAAAAACCTCCACATTCTTTAACTTTGATTTAGAAATGCAGCTTTTAAGATCTTTCAACCATGTCTCTGAAAACCTCCACAAAAAGCCCGCTGCTTTTATGCTTTGCGCCTTGCTTTTAGACCTCATCGCTTTTGTGCATCTCTTCCGTTTTAAAAGCAAGGTTAGACCGATTAATGAAAACAGAGCCGTTTGTTGCAATTTAACGGCGCGTTTACGACTGCAAACGGATGTAAAAACACAGCCGTTTGCAGCCGTAAACGCGCCGTTAACGGTTAAATGGCTGCAAACGGCTGCGTTTTTGCACCCGTTTGTTTCCGCATTTGCAGCCGTTTAACGGCGCGTTTACGGCTGCAAACGCAACAGCAAAGGGCTGCGTTTTTACACCCGTTTGTTGCTACGTTTGCAGCCGTAAACGGCTGAAAACGATCCATGTCAATACCTTCCTCCATCTGTGTTCGCTGCCAAAATCACCAACATTTCAACTCGTACAATTGCAAAAACAGGTAATTTGAGTAACAAATGAAAACGGGTTATCTTTGGTAAGGATGGCTCAGAACACTTGTTTTCAAAATAACTATATTACGTCAACAATAATAATTTGGGTAAAAGAATTTTGGGAGGTTGTATGTATTAAAGTAACTTTAGGCCACTTAATACCAGTTCAACTCATTTGACCCGTTACCATTTAATCTAACTTTGAGTAAGCCGCTTGATACATTCTGCACCAAAGGCGAATCACCTTCTGCAAGAACAAACCATAAAAATCAAAACCTTACATCTTGATTGATAAAATGCTATAACTCACAAAAGAAAAGTAAATAAGAACCATTACCTGTAAGAGTAGAGCGTGCGAGCGCACTATTGTTCGACCCAACCCATTCATCCACCAAATCCTTCCATTTCCTATTACATATACAAAAGATAAAACAAGCTTAACAACAATCTACAATAGAACAATAAGCTTTTCCATAGATAATAGATTCAAGTCCAATATACTCTCAGTCATACTCACCTCACCAATTGCTTCACCAGTCCTCTTACTTCATTTGACGGATGCTTTCGAAGTCGGTTAACATTCCTTTCTATATCAGTTTCCTAATTTGATCATCAAAAATCAGCGTATGTAACCAAAACTCTATACAATAACATTAATACGTAAAGTAACAAACACAGATGATGTTTATTCACCTTAAGGACTGTAAAAGTCAGATCCATATCAGCTAGGGTTTGAAGCAAATCAATAATAGCATCATCAGTCTAAACCACAATATCATTAACAATAAGTCAACTAACAATCTAATAAGCCACAATATCATTCGTAAAAGGTCAACTAACAATAATAACTCAACTAAAGAATCTAATAAACAAGATGAACACATATGATTCATTGAAAACTATACATGATTTGAATCCTCAAGTTGCTCTTTAATTCTCAGAACTTTAGAGTGCTCATCATCAAACAAACCTCCATACGGATTTGGTTCATCATCTTCATCCTCTTGCAGAGTTAACGGCGAATCTCACCTCCTCTAACGTCATCGTTCACCTTCCGGCCAACGCCGTTCGGAATCTGCTCATTCAGATCCACGTCGCAATTACTACATCGTTCGGATTACAGCCGCTGCACGATTCCGTCTCTCCGCCGCTTAAGCTCGCCGGAATACTCCGTCGAAGCTACTCCTCATCAATTGATTGGATGTTCAAAGGTAAAAACGGCAACAGAGAGGTTATGTGCGTGGAGAAAGGTTAGATCTTGAATCGCCTTGGAGAAAAACCCTAGATCCAGATCTGGAATCGCCAGTGAGAGAGGAGCAGGGAAGCGGGCGATTTTGAAATGGTTTGAAAATTAAAATCATTGTGAAACCTTAATGTATCCTGTGTGTTTTTGTAGAAGGGTATAAGTGGAAAGTGATATTTTCTGATGCTTAAAAGACTTGTACATCATGCTTTAGGGGTGTTTTAAGGAAATTCCAATGACCTTAAGAAGTCCTTTGGATATGTATATTATATATAGTATATATATATATATATAGGACAATCCGTTAGGAACCACCCTTTATTGCGAGAACCGCAAGAATCAATGTGAACACAACCAAAAATAGCTAAAAAACACAAAAAAAATAATATTTTTTTATAAAAAATCGCTACTTTTAGTAGCCAAAAAAATTTTTTTTTTTGCTACTAAAGGTAGCGATTTTAACTTAAAAAATATTAAAAAAAATTTGAGTGTTTTTTTGATTTTTTTTTTATTTTTTTAGGTTTTTTGGTGGTTTAGTTTTTAGCATTTTAGCTTGGGGGGGGGGGTTAGGTTTTTGGGGGGTTTTAGTTTTTAGAATTTAGCTTGGGGGGGGGGGAGGGGGTGGAGGTTAGGTTTTTTTAGTTTTTTTTTTTAGCTATTTTAGGTTGTGTTCACATTGGTTCTCGCGGTTCTCGCAATAAAGGTGGTTCTCGCATGAACCTTACCCTATATATATATATATATATATATATATATATATATATATATATATATATATATATATATATATATATAGGGTTGAATTCATTTCAGAACTCTAAATAATTATAAAACTTTCAGAACTCCTAATAAAAAATCATTTTATATATAAGTTTTTGTATTTAGGATCTTTTTATCATCTATTATATGTATTTCTTTGATTACATACATGTTGAAAGTAGTTTACATATGTTTAATTGCCAAAATTATATATATATATGTCATAACTAATTACACATATGTAAACTATTACTCTTAACATGTATGTAATCGTAAAAATACACATAATAAATGATAAAATTATCCTAAACATAAAAATATATAAATAAAAAGATTGTTTATTAGGAGTTCTGAAAGTTCTGTAAATATTTATGGTTCTGAAATGATCGTAGACCTATATATATATATATATATATATATATATATATATATATATATATATATATATATATATATATATATATATATATATATATATATATATATATATATATATATATTGATAAGACCGGTTTTGACTCCGAAACGATTGCGTAACCGAACGTGTGACGTGCGGAATCCGTACACGAACGTGACCGAACACACGAGACGTAATATAATCTGTGATTCTATTCAAAAATATGAAATCATACAAAGCACCTGAATCACGATGTCACTTTCTCTCTAGTTTCTCTCTCTAGGATCCAAGCTCTCCAAAGTCTTCTAATGAGCAAAGTGACAAAAGTTTAAAACTCTAAGCCCTAGAGTTCTATTTATAGGCTAAGGGGCTTAATGAGATTCCTCATTATTACAGAAATGCCACCTTGCCATTCTATCTAATATTACAATGTAAGCACTTGAATTCTTCAGTTTCTGCTACGAACGGAATTGACGGAGGCGATAGACATAAATGCACTAACAGACTCCCCCTTGGATATTTCCGTAGTCAATCCGTAGTCGAACTCGTAGCGACTTGTCTTTCTCTCTCTCTCTCTTGAGTCTTCTTAAAGCTTTAACATCTTCAGCAAACACAGACTCCCTCTTTCTCGAACAGAATCCCCATGGATCTGTCTTCAGCTTCAGCTCCCCCTTTCAGTAGACTCTTCAGGCTCCCCCTTTCGTCAAGCTTCCGTGCTTTTGAGATCGACACCTGGCTTTTCGGTTACAAGCTCCTTCAGGATAGATTCCTAGCGCCTTGAATCCACGCTTCCTCTTGCGTTGAGCTCGTCTTCAGACTCCCCCTTAGACTCGGCTGTCGGGATCGTAGTCTGGAACAACATCTGCAAATCTCAAACGTTTATAAGTACAAACATTTTAAAATTGTCCAAAAATCGTAGTATGGCTCTTTTGAACTTTCTAAATCACTTCCCCTATCAACAATCTTCAAAGATTTGGCAATTTTAACAATCAAAATCGGAAACTGGCTCTTTTACAGATTTTAACAATATAAGCATCCAAATCCTTCACGGTTAATCATCCAAGTCCAAGTTAATGACGTTGGAGATATCACAAACTGTTTTTGAATTTTTTTTTTTAAAGTTCAAGTTTCAAATTAATGAAGTTGTTTTATTTTCAGAATCACGATCAGCATACTTAGATTTTGAAACTCAGCATTCAGACATCGGTTGTCGAAAATAAAGCAGAATCAAAAATCTTTTTGAAGTTTTCTGAAATATAAAGTAGTAAAGAAATATTTACAAACATATTTACAGACAATATTTTTGTTTGAGTTTGCGTCAGAGGATCATATCAGTTTATGACAAATCACTAGTACCGTTGAGCTTTAAACACTTTAAGTTTTAAACGATTCACTTAGATTGTCAGTATACTGATCCACTTAAATTTTCACACAAGTTTCAACTGATTCCAGATACGAGTTTAGTGTTTTAAGGACTTAACTTATTCGCGTGTCCCGCCTCAGAATATACTCCCGTATCCAGATCCCATGTCACACCCCTAATTTCCACGTGTCACCGGTGGGCACGGTGGGGAGTATAGTGACGTAGTTGGCATCATCATAGACAAACAACACAATATAATAATGCACAGCGGAAGCAAAGATAGATTCATTTCAACTTTAATAAAAATGTAATATTAAATATCACTGCTAGTTGAAACGGATCCACAGGCGGATCAAAATAAAATAGGATATTGTTCAACAGTTTATTGTCATCCAAGTTTGCGAGACTTATTGTGGACGCTCTAGAAGACAGCCAGCCTATTTCGTGTAGTACCTGCACTTAACCTTTTGGGAAAATACGTCAGTTTACACTGGTAAATACAAATTAACTGACTCATTTTAAAAAGATTGAAAATTGATTTAAATGCACATGGCATAAAAATATTTTTATAACTTGGGATAATTATGCAATATAATCTTGTAATGGATTTACATGTTACTCCGCGTTCAGTAGCCCGATCCGTAGACCGGGTTAAAGATTAATAGACACACCACAATATAGAGTTATACACTGACGGGTGTACGCCTACACCCTGTGCTCAGGTCGTGGCCATCTCGTAAGATGATGCCAAGGATATCCGGGACATGGTCATTAACCCCCCAAAGGCTTTAAGTAATAAAACACATTCAAAACAAGGTCATCTCAATGAATTTAACCACTATACGATTAAAGAATTCGATGCCGGACCAAGCGGTATTTTATATACCTTACCCCAAGCCCGTATAGGGAAAATAAGTTAAAAGTATTTACCTTGGTAAGTATGAATCACAATTAGCAAGTGGAGGTAGCTTTTACTGGCCTCCTATTCTGGAACAAAGGTTTATAATAACCTATTAGATTCCTAACGGGTCTTTATTTAAGCCTAAGCTTAGACCAGTTAGTTTTAAGGAAGATACGGTTCAAGCGCATGATTAAGCGAAGACCGGATAGAATGTGATTTAGACCCGACAAGTTTAAATACTTGTATAATTTGGGTATGCTAAATACATTCTGGATTTTGAGACAAAAAGATAATGTTTGACCCGTTTCGGTCAATTTATGCAAACTAGTTACATAAACCGAACCGAACGCTAAAAGAGCGTTACGGGTAACCATAAGAGTCATATGCAAGTTCCCTGAGATAATATGCTTTGAATATGTTATGATATCAGTAAGATAACTTCTATTTTGCCTCATACGGATTTAAACTCAATTTGCGCCTCATAAGGGCATTTTGGTCATTTAAAAGATTATAAAAGAGTTAAATTGGAAATCTGAGTTACAGGTCTGATTTATTCTGTAAATATACTTAATTTGACATATTACATCAGTAGGGTATGACCCATATACAAAACTTATCATTTAAAACCAAACTATGCACCTTAGGGGTATTTTGGTAATTTCACAAGGGCTTAAACGGTCAAAACTGGAAAACTGAGTTTAAAAACTTATACTTACTGTTATTAAATAAAAATATGCTAAATACATCAGTAGGTATAATCCTTATACGTTTAATATGGTTATAGTACATACTATGCGTTAAAAACGCTTAAAAAGGCGATTTAGAGCCGTTTCCGGGTTTTCAAAGGAAAGCTGATATTTTTATATTTTTATATTTCCAGAATGCTCAAAATATTTTATTTAACAAATAAAATCAGTAGAAAAAGGTTTGGGGTCAAAAAGATTTATAAAACTCATTTTATGGCTTAAAAGGTCAAAACCGGTATTAACCGAATTAAACTTAGAGACCTATGATACGATCAGCCAAAAATTAAATAAAAATCTTCAAAAATCCCAAAATATTATATAACATCAGTTGGTAAAAAGTTTGGTATCAAAAAGTGGGCTTAAATAGGTTATACGCTAATTACGCCGTTTATTTAACATAAAGCTTTAGATTTACGATATCGGACATAACTCTAAATCTGGACCTCCAACTGATATCAAATTTTCGGTGCAAGTTTATAAATCAGTAATAAAGGTTTCTACTCTTTCACTTTTCCAAAAATCACGTTTTATAGCAAAAAGGGCAAAATAGTCATATTTAAGCATAATCGGTAACATGCATATGAATCGGACAAGCATGGAGTCAAGTTGTAAAATTCCAGAGAGTTGCACATAAATAAAAATGGTCCAAAATAAGCTCTAATGCAGATCTCAAACATGCATGCACGGATCCGAATCGGGAGTCAAAGAAAAAGTCATTTTATAAGACTTTCGGTTCCGATCCGAGTTTATACCCAAGATTGTCGAGTTGATTATGATAAAACATATTCTTACATTCATTATAAAGTTATTTTGATGATCAAACTGATTGCATGTCATCTACATTACTATTTATGCTAGATTTTGCAAAAACAAGTTCTGTTGACTTTTTAAGAACAACTTTGACTCGACAATAATCATGCTTAGAGTGGGAATCAGAAAATACCCTTTTGAGGGTTTGTTTCCCACATAAATACCAACTTGTAGGTACTTTCAATTTGAGAAATGATTGAGCCATTTTCGTTTAATCAAAAAGTCAAACTATAGTTACGATGAATTGACTTTCGGCTAATAATCTAAGCTAGAACGAATTAGAGAAGGTTATGAATGCTTACAAGAGTCCTAATGAAGCTTAGATATCACTATCAAGAGTCCTAATGAAGCTTAGATATCACTATGAAGGTGCCTTGTCGTCCAGGAAGCTCCAGAATAGCTCTTGTGAATTCTTGAAAATTGTAAGTGTTCTTGGTTACTAACACAAGACCCAAATTATGAAGCTTTGATCTGATTTTAATGTGTTTCAGATGTTGTAAGAGTGCTACAGGTGTCCCATATTGCATGTAATTCGATTGGAGAGCTTGGGAGGTGATGAAAAGCTGTAACCAACTCAAAATTCGAACAACTGGTAGCTGTCCTGCAGTTTCTGTCGCTGTGCCTGGGTCGCGGCCCGCGTACAGGTGCCCAGGCGGGCCGCCTGGGGCTGCAGACTTCACAAAACTTGTTTAAATGTTGCGGTTTGGTCCCTGGTCTTTGCATACGAGGTTTTTGCCACCTATTTTGCTCATTAGACTTTCAAACCTGATTTTTAAGAACCTTGGGACATTTACCAACATGATAAAGTCCTCGGTTAACTTTGCGCTCACCCGAAAAGTCATGAAATTCGTCGTTGACGCTTTTAACCCTTCAAGTACGGTTTTGGCCATAACTTTCTCATATGATAACGAAACTTCATGAAATTTTTACCACATATTCTAGTGAGTATATTCTATCATTACAAAGCTTCGGGGCTGCCAAAAGATCACTCAGAGGTATAAATTCAACATGTTGACACTTTTAGTCCCTGTAGTTTGTAATTCCTCACTTTCGTGCATTTTTCGCTTCGTATGATCCATGATCTACCCGTTTAGAGTTATAAACACCATGTAGGGTTTTATGGAGTCTATTTATCCATTGTTGACACTTCGGACCCTTATATTCCATAGTTTTCACTTTTTGTCAACTTTAGTCCCTCTAAAGTATATTTTCTGTAACACCCCACCCCGGAATGGAGTGACGTGTCACTATTACAGTAGTCAAAACAAAAGACAACATTCCATAAATTAAACATTTTATATTACCAAAAGAGTGTACAGTAGCCCTAGAGTTATATTGTTTATTACATATTGTAAAATGCCCAATTTTGATAAACTAGCATGTGCTACAAAAATGGCTAACTTTTTCTTTTCCCCAAATCCTAGAGCTAATTCTTCTCTCTTTCACACCCCGCCCTGATTATCCTGTGAACCTGTTAAAAAAAAATTTACGGAATGAGCCAAATGCCCAGTACGGATAAAAAAAAAGAAAGAAAATAATAATTGTAACAATTACAACTAACATAACAAGTCAGAAATATCATAACCTGAAATGATACGATGCAAATAAAGCAAGCCAATAATAATCGTATCAACTGGATGTACCCATTGAGCCGAATAACATAACAGACGTGCACGTAGAGCTGCAGACCCTACGTACCGGACGTGAGATGGAGTGTGGGCATACACAACAACCATTCACTAGAAAACATACACATATATTCTAGCACCAGTCCATACGCCTCCTAATGGCCTCATGTACCTCACTAGTACTAAGGAGACGCCGTGATTTAGGCTCACCGTCACGGTAGGTGCCACATCATCGATGCCGCAATGACGTGCTTGTGGTCACCCCCACAAGTAGGAACATGCTCGGGTAACAGAATACAACTCAAATGGTACTGCAACATCACATCTCAAACACGCTCTCTAAGCGTCAAAGAAATTACATAACCAAATCGTAACACAGGAACATGCGATAATGAGTACAAACAAAATAATTTCCTATCGCATGCAATAAATATATATATTTCAATATTTCGAATACAAAATAATCGCACGAATTGAACGGATGATCAAACAATGATGAGAATTGCCAAAAACGTTAGGAGTTCCGAAGGATAGAAAATAAGAAACAAGGTTTGTAACAATCGAATATGAAATCTATAAGGATAGGGGTAAAGATCCGTTCAAAAAAAAAGGGTTACACAAACAATCGAACAATATAACAGTAAAAGTTGGGTAAGAATCCGTACCTCAAAAGATGATCCACAATAACGTCAGACTTGTTCTTTAAGGGGGTCGTGACAACCTACAAGTAACTTACGCTTGATAAGATTTTATTATTGTTATTATTGAGTTGTTGCAATTAAAAGTAGACAAATCTGGTTAGGAACTGTACTTTAAATATTTGATGTTATAGTCTTTATATAGTTAACTATAATTTTAAAATGTCATATTATATCTTAAAACTTAACTCAATGGAACTGGGCTTTTTGTTCATCTAAAGATTTATAGTTTAACTTGCTGACTTATTAAACATATATGCCTCCAACTCATTCTGCTATAGTTCTTATAATTTTAACAAGATTATTTCTTAATTAAAGCATACATCATTCAATACTTTTACTCATTTTAATTTCATAACTTCTTAGATCTACTCTTTTGAAATAACTACAATTCTTATGTATTGTTATTGTTAAGTCTAAATAGCAAACCCAAAAAAAAAATAATAATAAATAAATAAATAATCCAGAATACTTGTATAAAGATTTTATCAAATTGGAACTAGTAATTGTATTAGTATATAACCATGTAAGTACTAAATTTGAGTTAGAGTATATGGGCTGACAAGATCTAAAAAGAGTTGTTGAAGACAAACTTAGAATGTGGAACCACTCATGTGTTCGACCACTAGATCACAACAATAACTGAAATGTCATTTTTATTCTATATCCATTACAAGTCATCTTGTTCGGAATAACTGAAACTCTTGCCGGAGCCCGGAAATCATTCTGACCAAAGTTTACTCATGTATATATCTACCGAGATAAAAATTAAAGCTTGATTAGGTTACCTTAGTCGCTGAAGTCGGAGTGATGGAAACAGATCTCGAGTGTCGCCGTGCCTCTTCGCCGGAATCTTTGCTTTCGCCGGAAAATCACAAGAACCAGAGTATAGAGTGAGGAGAGTGAGAGACGGTTGAGATGGGGTTGCAAGAGGACCGGGTTTTTATTTATAGACGAAGTGAGGCGGTGGAGGACAGACCTATTGGCGGCGGTAGCGACTTGCAGGCGGCGAGTTACAGTGGTGGTTGTCGGGTGGCGGTTGCAGCGGCGGTTGTCAGGTGGTGGATGGATGTTGCAGGTGGCGTATTGTCGGGTGAACGAGTCAGCTAGGTGGCGGTGTGCGGCGTATTGTCGGGGACTTGCAGTGGCGGTGTATAGCGATGATGTGCAGGGAAGGGTTTCAGGGTGAAAGGGTCAAGGTCTCTTCTTTTTTTTTTTTGGGTCAATTGTGTACATCAGCCAATTATTTCTCTTTTATCTTTCTTTTAATATTTATTTATTTCTTTTATTATTATTATTATTATTATTATTATTATTATTATTATTATTATTATTATTATTATTATTTTAATCTAGTTTTAAATCCGTTGGTTCCTCAACTTTTTCCACATAATAGTTTGTTTAATTTTTTTTTTTACTTGTTATATTTATTTTATTTTAAACTCTTTTTTTTCCTTTATGATGTTACGTACATCACACCTATGTATGTTTTTTTTTATCTTATTATTATAGAAGCAATATTTTTTTTTTACAAATATTATTATTTTTATTATTTTTTTTATATAAATTTTGGATATTTCAACTATTACCCCCTTAAAAGAATTTCGTCCTCGAAATTGTTTTGTAGGTTACAAGATCAATAACCATGTAAGCAATGAAAATGGAAATTTTCACATAAACGAGAGGATGAGGTTCACAATTACACGTACCTGGATCCTATTCCTCAAATAGACTAGGGTACAAAGAACGAATCGATTCCTCAGTTTCCCACGTTGCTTCACGCTCGGAGTGATTTTTCCATAGGAATTTAACGAAAGGAATTGTTTTCCTCCTCATAACCCTTTCTTGTCGATCCAATATAGCTTCTGGTTGTTCCTCATATGATAGATCCTCTTGAATCGTGTGTAAAGGGTAACTAATGACATGCAACGGGTGGTAGTTATATCCCCTTAGTAGGGACACGTGGAAGACGTTATGGACGTGAGAAAGTTGAGGCGGCAGTGCTAGCCGATATGAAACTTCCCCAATTCTCTCAAGAATCTCAAACGGACCGATGAAACGGGGACTGAGCTTTCCCTTAATCCCAAATCTACGGACACCACGACACGGTGAAACTTTTAAGAATACGTGGTCCCCAACTTTAAATTCAAGTGCTCGCCTGTGTCGATCTGCATAACTCTTTTGCCTGCTCTGTGCTTCTTTTAACTTTTCTCTAGCAATAGCAACCTTCTCGTTGGTGATGCGAACCAATTCTGGTCCTTCGATTACCTTTTCTCCAACTTCGTTCCAACATATTGGCGCTCTACACTTCCGACCATACAATAGCTCGAACGGAGCCATGTCAATGCTTGCTTGCCAACTGTTGTTATATGTCACACCCCCAAAATCCACATGCGGAGTACCACCGCTTGGGGCGTGACGCGACCAGGATCAAGCCATCAATCATATTGAACATAGCATAATATAATTAATATAGTTTGTAAAACCCAAATCAATACGACTGATGTTCCAAACCAAACATAGTATCAATAGCGGAAGCGTAATAATGAAAATCCAAAGTAAAGTTATAAGTTCAATTGTTTAACATAATATTTGCGATCCGAGTCCCACAACGATCCGCTCCTCCAGTGCAAGCTCCATAAGTACCTAAGGTCCTGCAAGGCATGCAGCAGAGAGTCAACAACTAGTTGAGCGAGTTCACAGTTAACAGTTCAGTAATAGTATGGTACGAGTAATAGTATGTTCGTTCGTTTATAACATGTATCATATTTTCCATCGCGGCCTCCCAGGCAGGTGTGCGAAGATATTAGGGGATATTCCTCCCATGTATTCTAGACTAGGTTTACTTGTATCGCGGCCTACCAGGCAGGTGTGCGAAGAGATTAGCAAGTTTAGTTCACGGCCTTCCAAAGGCAGGTGTGCGAAGAGGTTAGCAAGTTTAGTTCGCGGCCTTCCAAAGGCAGGTGTGCGAAGATCAGTTCAATAGGTGTTACTAGTCTAGTTGTATCTTATCGTTCGATTCTATCAGCTGAGTATGTACAATAATTCAACAAATCCCATTCCCACCCGGGAACCCATGCCTTGGCTGTGTGAACTCACCTTGGTTTGCTCGGTATGCTAAAGAAATACACGCGCTCACTGTTAATCAATCACGACCTATAGTACGCACGTATGTATAATCAGTTTCGAACTCAGAATGTTTCGCAGGCAAATCTATGTCATAAGGTGCTTAGTATTTAATATCGTATGTCACGTAAGCAGTCAAATCAATTAACAGGTTTAACAATACCAACACTTAACAAGGTCAACAAGATTAACAGAATCAGCACCTTTAACTGAGTTACATATTCAACGGGGTTGCGAGCTTAACTTAACAGAGTTAACCCTTTACAGTTTTACCAAACAAACAGTGTTAATTTATCAAACTAATAGCATTGGTTACTCAGCAGAGTTAACACATATAACTTGGTTAATAAAGTGCTTAACTACGTTAATCAATTTAACATGATTTATCAACTAACATAGTTAAACCTAACAGAGCTAACCCAGCAACAATATCAACATACGAGATACACAGTTACAGATCACCAAGCGAAAACACTTAATAGACGAAAACCAGGTTTGGGCCGAAAACAGTTATAGCCGAAAACACTTGGGCCGAAATCCTTTGCTGGCGAAAACATGTTTGGGCCGAAAACACTAGTTGGGCCGAAATCTGATTGGGCCGAAAACCCTTTGAATGACGAAATCACTTTGGGCCGAAATCCCACAAGTGATTTCGTTGAGGTGGGGATTTCGTTGGGGGGGGGGGTTTCGCCGGCTAGTCATCACCATCAACATAACAGTAGATTACGAGGATACATAAATCCCTATCTCATTTAACAGTTTCAATAACAGAGCAATCAGTTTGTAATCATCATCCTATCATAACAGGCATGCGTGATCGATATTATTAACCAATATAAGTGACAGTTATCATACGAAATCATCAACATTATTCGAACACAGACAATAGTATCAATCAGCCGATCTATTCTACATGTACATCCACCCATTCGGTTTTACAGTTAGCTTTTGTATCATGAGATTAATCATCGAGAAACCATAACATAATCACACAACATTCACTATACAGTCTAACGTATGCATTAAATCATGAAATCATTCATATTTCAAACAATAGTGCAACTAACCGTGAGGATAGATGATAGATCACAAGATCGATTAGAGGAAGGGATGAAGTCTTGTGGTTGCCGTCGCACAAGTGAGTAAGGTTCTAGGGTTTTGCCGATTGAAATTATCACGTAAAGGTTGGAATATCATATACTAAATCAACAGTGGGCCAAGGCCCATTTGGTTTTCGTTGGTCATATGTTGGACGAAAACACATATGGTGTTTTCACCAACATGGTGTTTTCGTGGGTAAAGATATTTGGCAAGGGGTATTTTCGGCTAGAGCTCCATGTTTACTAAAAAGTATACTACTCACATAACATACACTAGCAATATACAACTATATATCCATACAGGCACGTATGTTGCACACAAATAAAACATATCATTCATTACACGATTTAACATATTACAAACGTGTTCCGTTGCGAAACAATTAGTCGTGTAAACAAACAATCCAAACAATTACGTGTAATAAATGCGAAGATAGAAATCGTGGAAATTCGAGTTGTCACATTATCCCCAACTTAGAAGAAATTTCGTCCCGAAATTTGGTACGCACTCACTGAGGAAGCTAGGTAAGTTGTATCGTTCACTGGTTTTCCTGGGGTGTCACATCATCCCCCCGTTGATTTGGAATTTCGTCCCGAAATTCTGTAGTAGTAGCTTCAGCCTCAGTAGTGGTTGCACGGTTCTCGAATAACTAGGGATACTTTTCTGTCATCTGGTCTTCGCGTTCCCAGGTGTACTCTGGGCCACGACGGGATTTCCAACGAACTCGAACAAGAGGGATTCTCTTGTTTTTGAGGACCTTCACATCCCGGTCCGTGATCTCGACTGGTTCCTCAACGAACTGCAACCGCTCGTCGATAGTGAGTTCCTTTAAAGGAACTATGAGGGTCTCATCTGACAGACATTTCTTCAGATTTGACACGTGGAATACGTTGTGAACTGCACCGAGTTCAGCTGGTAGGTTTAGCTTGTAGGCCACTTTGCCTATTTTCTCAATGATCTCGAACGGTCCGACGTATCGCGGATTTAGTTTGCCCCGTTTACCAAAACGAACCACACCCTTCCAGGGTGAGATTTTAAGTAAAACCCGGTCCCCGACCTGAAATTCCAACGGTTTCCTACGCTTATCCGCGTATGCTTTCTGACGGTCGCGTGCTGCCGCCATGCGTTGTCGTATTTGTGCAATCTTTTCCGTGGCGTCCACTACAATCTCTGGACCCGTAATCTGACTGTCCCCCACCTCTGCCCAACAGAGAGGTGACCGGCATTTTCGTCCGTACAATGCCTCGAATGGAGCGGCTTGTATGCTGGTGTGATAACTGTTATTATATGAGAACTCCACCAAAGGGAGGTGCTTTTCCCAGCCATTGCCGAAATCGATGACACACGCTCGAAGCATGTCTTCAAGAGTCTGGATCGTTCGCTCAGACTGCCCATCCGTCTGAGGATGATATGCTGTGCTCATATCTAACCGTGAGCCGAAAGATTTGTGCATTGCTTGCCATAACTCCGACGTGAATCATGCATCGCGATCCGAAATGATGGATATGGGCACCCCGTGCCTTGAAACTACTTCTTTAAGATAGATGTCTGCGAGAGTGGAGAACTTATCCGTTTCCTTTATCGCTAGGAAGTGTGCAGACTTGGTGAGTCGATCCACGATCACCCATATGGTATCATTCCCACGCTGGGATCTGGGTAGGCCTGTAACGAAATCCATGGAAATTTCTTCCCACTTCCATTGTGGTATCCTGGGCTGTTGAAGTAGGCCCGGTGGTTTCTGATACTCCACTTTGACTCTCGCACAAGTCAAAGATTTGCCGACGTACGTTGCGATGTGGGCCTTCATGCTTGGCCACCAGTATGTTGTTTTGAGATCGTGGTACATTTTATCCGACCCTGGATGTACCGAGTAGCGGGACTTGTGAGCTTCGTCCATCACAAGTTCTCGTAAACCGCCATACAGTGGAACCCAAATACGTCCCGTTACATAGTAGGCGCCATCTTCCTTTTGTTCCATTCGTTGCCTTGAGCCGCGTAAGGCTTCAGCTTTGACGTTTTCGGGTTTCAATGCTTCAATCTGAGCAGTTCGTATCTGTGCAGGAAGACCGGACTGAATAGTGAGCTGCAACGCTCGTACGCGTCTTGGTAGAGTGTCTTTTCGACTAAGAGCATCGGCCACAACATTGGCCTTGCCTGGATGGTACTTGATAGCGCATTCGTAGTCGTTCAGTAGTTCAACCCATCTCCGTTGACGCATGTTCAAATCCTTTTGCTTAAGAATATGCTCGAGACTCCTGTGATCGGTGTAAATTGTGCACCTGGTACCATACAGGTAGTGTCGCCATATCTTAAGCGCGAAAACAACAGCTCCCAGCTCTAAATCGTGCGTCGTATAATTCCGTTCATGAACTTTGAGTTGTCGCGAAGCGTAGGCAATAACTTTATCCCGCTGCATCAATACACAACCAAGCCCCTGTATCGATGCGTCACAATAGACCACGAAATCTTCCGTGCCCTCTGGCAATGAGAGAATAGGCGCGCTGCAAAGCCTATCCTTTAGATACTGAAAAGTCGTTTCCTGAGAATCTCCCCAACGGTAGGTGACACCCTTCTGTGTCAGTAGTGTGAGCGGCTGTGCAATCTTGGAGAAGTCTTTGATAAACCGTCTGTAGTAACCCGCCAAACCCAAGAATTGGCGTATTTCCGTTGGTGTACGCGGTGCAGGCCAGTTCCTGATCGAATCTACTTTGGATGGATTGACATGAATCCCATCCCTGTTCACCACATGGCCTAAAAAGTGGACTTCACGAAGCCAGAAGTCGCATTTGGAAAACTTGGCGTACAATTGCTCTTTTCTAAGAAGTTCCAAGATAAGACGTAAGTGCTGCTCGTGTTCCTCCTGACTCTTGGAGTAGATCAGAATGTCGTCGATGAAAACGATGACGAACTTGTCTAGATAGGGTTTGCACACCCTGTTCATAAGGTCCATAAATACGGCGGGCGCGTTCGTTAACCCGAATGGCATGACAAGAAACTCGTAGTGGCCGTAACGAGTTCTGAATGCGGTTTTGGAGACGTCCTCATCCCGGACTCTCAGCTGATGATACCCTGACCTCAAGTCTATCTTGGAGTAGTAACTCGACCCCTGCAACTGGTCGAATAAGTCGTCTATACGCGGAAGAGGATAACGGTTCTTCACCGTCACCTTGTTTAGTTCACGGTAGTCGATGCACATTCTGAACGTACCGTCTTTCTTCTTCACAAAAAGTACTGGAGCTCCCCAAGGCGAAGAGCTTGGACGAATGAAGCCCTTATCCAAGAGCTCTTGTAGTTGCTTTGAAAGTTCTTCCAGTTCAGTTGGAGCTAGACGATACGGTGCGCGGGCTATTGGTGCTGCTCCAGGAGCTAACTCAATCTGAAACTCGACTTGGCGATGAGGCGGTAAACCGGGTAAATCTTCAGGAAACACCTGAGGAAAATCACGTACAACTGGAATATCCTCCAGCTTCTTTTCCTTTGCTGATGCGTCAGTGACAAGTGCCAGGATTGCAGTGTGCCCCTTTCGTAAACATTTCTGCGCCTTTAAGAAAGAGATGATGCCAACCACAGCACCACTCTTGTCGCCTTGAACTTCAAGAGGTTCCTGACTAGAGCGAGGAATACGGATGATCTTTTCCTTGCATAAAATTTCTGCGTGATGTTGGGACAACCAATCCATACCGATGACAACGTCGAAACTACCCAAAACTATGGGTATAAGATCAATCGAGAAAGTCTGACCAGCTAGAACGATACTACAACCCTTGATTACATGTGCGGCTTCTACGCTTTTACCATTGGCTAGTTCTACAACGTGTTTGGTGTTTAGGGGTGTGGGTGTACGTTTTAGCAGTTTACCCATTTTCAAAGACATATAGCTTGTATCAGCACCCGAATCAAATAAGACAGTAACGTAAATATCGTCGAGAAGAAACTTACCCATAACCACGTTGGGATCATTCACTGCGTCACCCCGACCTAGCACAAAAGCACGACCCCGAGCTTCGTTGCCATTGTTGTTGTTGTTTCCCCCGTTGTTGTTGTTATTGTTCCCGTTGCCCTGATTGTTGTTGTTGCGATTCTGATTCTGGTTAAGTTGAGGGCAATCACGTTTGTAGTGACCTTCAGCCCCACACTGGAAACATCCCCGGTTTCCACGCTGTGGCTGCTGCTGCTGGTTCTGTGGAGCTGGCGGTGGGAGTTGCTGGTTCTGATTTGCTGGTCGCGAGCTTCTACAATCCTTTGCCTCATGACCCGGCTTGAGGCACCTTTGACAACGTTCTCTTTGAC
This sequence comes from Helianthus annuus, assembly GCF_002127325.2. Lineage (NCBI taxonomy): Eukaryota > Viridiplantae > Streptophyta > Magnoliopsida > Asterales > Asteraceae > Helianthus > Helianthus annuus. The sequence goes on from NC_035437.2 coordinate 84,174,190, forward strand.
ATCTTCCACTGTGGTGTTTGTTGCACCTGTTACACCACGGGTGAGTTCCCCGATAACCACCCTGTCTCTGACTGCCTGATGATTGCTGATTCGGACTCTGGTGGTCGTTGGTGCGACGCTGCTGTGTCTGGGACTGAACCGATACTGATCCCCTGCTGGAATCCCCATCCCACTTTCTTTTGTTCTCGCTGGGTGTGGCAGAAGTAATAGCTGGAGTAGTAGTAGCAGTAGTGGTAGCACTGATGCGTTTTGGCAGTCTGTTCTGATCCACTGCCTGATCTGTGATGCGGTGAGCGAGGCGCTGAATAGCCTGAATGTCTTCAAGATTAGCCGATGTTACGTGGCTCTGGATCTCTGGCGCCAAACCCTTGAGATACAACTCAATACGCTTGTATGGAGGGTCCACCATAGTTGGACACAGCACGGCCAGCTCGTTCGACCTCTTGGTATAAGCCTCGATTTCTGACCCAGTCATCTTCAAATGATAAAACTCATCCTCCAGCTTGTGGATGTCTTCCCGAGTACAGTACTCCCTTTTGATCAATTCCTTGAAGTCATTCCAAGGGGTGGCGTTAGCAGCTACCAACCCTAGGATCTGTACTTGCGCGTTCCACCAGGTGAGCGCAATTCCTTCCAACGTGCCAGTGGCATACTTGACCCTGCGAGCCTCAGGGCATTCACACATTTCGAACACAGATTCTAGCTTCTCAAACCAATGGAGGAGTCCCACTGCCCCCTCGGTGCCACTGAAAGTACTTGGACGACAGTCCATGAAGTTCTTGAAAGTGCAGACAGGCTGCTGCGCGTGTTGACCTATTGTGTACGAATAGGACAAGGTTAAATACGATAGTTAATGTAGGATCTAAAGATCCTAGTGTGAGTTTATACTGCAGGGTATACTACCTGCTTGAGCAGCTGCAAGTGCCGCAGCAACTTGAGCTTGAACGAGAGCCTCTAGCTGGGCTTGAGTCATGTTAATTCGTCCGGCCATTGATCTTCACATCAAAGGCAATATAAGTGAGAAAGGTTCGCAAGTAGTGCGATGACAGAAGAGTGTAAGCACATAGAGGTTCTTAGGCAGTAACAAGTAGTGAGCAAAAGCATGGTAAGCATACTACGAGCAAAGTTCTAAGCTGTTCTAGCAAGCAGGTAATAAACATAAACCTTATTACCTAGTATGTCGAGTCTTGCACGTGGAGCGAAGCTTCGTTGTGGATCGTTGAGAGCACTGTTCTGGTTATAGTCTGGTTTTAATAAAAACGTTTTCCCATATTAAAACCAAGTTCTCTATAACCAATGGCTCTGATACCAATCTGTCACACCCCCAAAATCCACATGCGGAGTACCACCGCTTGGGGCGTGACGCGACCAGGATCAAGCCATCAATCATATTGAACATAGCATAATATAATTAATATAGTTTGTAAAACCCAAATCAATACGACTGATGTTCCAAACCAAACATAGTATCAATAGCGGAAGCGTAATAATGAAAATCCAAAGTAAAGTTATAAGTTCAATTGTTTAACATAATGTTTGCGATCCGAGTCCCACAACGATCCGCTCCTCCAGTGCAAGCTCCATAAGTACCTAAGGTCCTGCAAGGCATGCAGCAGAGAGTCAACAACTAGTTGAGCGAGTTCACAGTTAACAGTTCAGTAATAGTATGGTACGAGTAATAGTATGTTCGTTCGTTTATAACATGTATCATATTTTCCATCGCGGCCTCCCAGGCAGGTGTGCGAAGATATTAGGGGATATTCCTCCCATGTATTCTAGACTAGGTTTACTTGTATCGCGGCCTACCAGGCAGGTGTGCGAAGAGATTAGCAAGTTTAGTTCGCGGCCTTCCAAAGGCAGGTGTGCGAAGAGGTTAGCAAGTTTAGTTCGCGGCCTTCCAAAGGCAGGTGTGCGAAGATCAGTTCAATAGGTGTTACTAGTCTAGTTGTATCTTATCGTTCGATTCTATCAGCTGAGTATGTACAATAATTCAACAAATCCCATTCCCACCCGGGAACCCATGCCTTGGCTGTGTGAACTCACCTTGGTTTGCTCGGTATGCTAAAGAAATACACGCGCTCAGTGTTAATCAATCACGACCTATAGTACGCACGTATGTATAATCAGTTTCGAACTCAGAATGTTTCGCAGGCAAATCTATGTCATAAGGTGCTTAGTATTTAATATCGTATGTCACGTAAGCAGTCAAATCAATTAACAGGTTTAACAATACCAACACTTAACAAGGTCAACAAGATTAACGGAATCAGCACCTTTAACTGAGTTACATATTCAACGGGGTTGCGAGCTTAACTTAACAGAGTTAACCCTTTACAGTTTTACCAAACAAACAGTGTTAATTTATCAAACTAATAGCATTGGTTACTCAGCAGAGTTAACACATATAACTTGGTTAATAAAGTGCTTAAATACGTTAATCAATTTAACATGATTTATCAACTAACATAGTTAAACCTAACAGAGCTAACCCAGCAACAATATCAACATACGAGATACACAGTTACAGATCACCAAGCGAAAACACTTAATGGACGAAAACCAGGTTTGGGCCGAAAACAGTTATAGCCGAAAACACTTGGGCCGAAATCCTTTGCTGGCGAAAACATGTTTGGGCCGAAAACACTAGTTGGGCCGAAATCTGATTGGGCCGAAAACCCTTTGAATGACGAAATCACTTTGGGCGAAATCCGACAAGTGATTTCGTTGAGGTGGGGATTTCGTTGGGGGGGGGGGGGTTTCGCCGGCTAGTCATCACCATCAACATAACAGTAGATTACGAGGATACATAAATCCCTATCTCATTTAACAGTTTCAATAACAGAGCAATCAGTTTGTAATCATCATCCTATCATAACAGGCATGCGTGATCGATATTATTAACCAATATAAGTGACAGTTATCATACGAAATCATCAACATTATTCGAACACAGACAATAGTATCAATCAGCCGATCTATTCTACATGTACATCCACCCATTCGGTTTTACAGTTAGCTTTTGTATCATGAGATTAATCATCGAGAAACCATAACATAATCACACAACATTCACTATATAGTCTAACGTATGCATTAAATCATGAAATCATTCATATTTCAAACAATAGTGCAACTAACCGTGAGGATAGATGATAGATCACAAGATCGATTAGAGGAAGGGATGAAGTCTTGTGGTTGCCGTCGCACAAGTGAGTAAGGTTCTAGGGTTTTGCCGATTGAAGTTATCACGTAAAGGTTGGAATATCATATACTAAATCAACAGTGGGCCAAGGCCCATTTGGTTTTCGTTGGTCATATGTTGGACGAAAACACATATGGTGTTTTCACCAACATGGTGTTTTCGTGGGTAAAGATATTTGGCAAGGGGTATTTTCGGCTAGAGCTCCATGTTTACTAAAAAGTATACTACTCACATAACATACACTAGCAATATACAACTATATATCCATACAGGCACGTATGTTGCACACAAATAAAACATATCATTCATTACACGATTTAACATATTACAAACGTGTTCCGTTGCGAAACAATTAGTCGTGTAAACAAACAATCCAAACAATTACGTGTAATAAATGCGAAGATAGAAATCGTGGAAATTCGAGTTGTCACATTATATGCAAACTCAACCAGGCATAAATACTCATCCCAGTAGCGCAAGCTCTAAGCATGTCTTCTAAAGTCTGAATCGTGCGTTCTGACTGCCCGTCCGTTTGTGGATGGAAAGCGGTGCTGAATTTTAATCTTGTACCCCAAGCAGCTTGAAAGCCTTTCCAAAATCGTGAGGTAAACCTCGGATCTCTATCGGACACGATCGAGGATGGAGTACCATGTAGCCGAATAATTTCTTGCAAAAAGATCTCAGATAACTTACTAACTGAAAATCCTTGCTGAATCGGCACAAAGTGAGCCGACTTGGACAATCTATCGACAACGACCCATATAGTATCGTTCTTCTTAAAAGTCTTGGGCAAACCTGTTACAAAGTCCATCGAGATTTCATCCCAATTCCACACCGGAATATTAATGGCTGCAAAAGTCCGCTAGCTCGCTGGTGTTCGATCTTCACCTGCTGGCATGTGAGACATCTACTCACGTATTTAGCAACGTCCTCCTTCATGCCATTCCACCAAAAGTTTTGACGCAAATCTCGATACATCTTTGTAGATCCTGGGTGGATAGAAAATGGCGAGCTGTGTGCTTCAGCTAATAATGACTCACGTAGGGCGGAATCATCGGGTACACACAGTCTTTTGCCACACCAAATCACTCCTTGCTCATCCACCCGAAACTCAGATTGCTTCCCAACCTCGATATTTTGTGATATTGCCCATAATTCACCGTCAGACTTTTGTGCATCCTTAATCCTTGAGATAAGGTCGGGCTCGATTTGCATTCTAGCAAGATAACCATCCGATTTACCAACCTGAAAGCCAATGCCCATCCTGTCAAGATCGGATATAATTCGAGATTGAATTTGAAGACATGATACAATGCCAAAGTTCTTTCGGCTCAAAGCGTCAGCCACCACATTAGCTTTGCCTGGGTGGTACTGAATGTTAGCATCGTAATCTTTTAATAACTCTAACCACCTCCTTTGCCTCATATTTAGCTCCTTCTGGGTAAATATATACTTGAGGCTCTTGTGGTCTGTAAAAATGTCACAAGTCTCGCCGTACAAATAATGACGCCATATCTTCAACGCAAAGACAACTGCGGCTAATTCCAAGTCGTGTGTCGGATAATTAACTTCGTAAGGTTTCAACTGGCGTGACGCATAAGCGATAACTTTCCCATGTTGCATTAACACGCAACCTAGGCCTTTTTTTGAGGCATCACTATAAATCTGGTAACCGCCTGAACCAGAAGGAAGAGTTAGTATCGGAGCCGATACATGTCGCTTCTTCAATTCCTCAAAACTCTTCTCTCTTTCCTCATTCCATTAATACTTCACTCCTTTCCTCAAAAGTTGCGTGAGGGGTAAGGCAATGGTGGAAAACCCTTCCACGAACCTCCGGTAGTAGCCAGCTAGACCTAAGAAACTTCGAACTTCCGTAGCAGAAGTTGGCCTAGGCCACTTCGTGATTGCCTCAATCTTTGCAGGATCCATCTTGATTCCGTCCGCCGATACAACATGACCGAGGAATGCTACTTGATTTAGCCAGAAATCACATTTTGAAAACTTTGCATACAACTTCTTATGTCGTAAAGTTTCAAGCACTTTACGTAGGTGTTCCTCATGTTCATCCCTACTCTTCGAATACACCAAGATGTCATCGATAAAAACAATGACGAATTTGTCTAAGAAATCATGAAATACCCGATTCATTAAATCCATGAATACTGCAGGGGCATTGGTTAGCCCAAAAGGCATAACCAAGAACTCGTAATGGCCATAGCGTGTACGGAAGGCAGTTTTCGGGACATCCTCCTCCCTTATCTTAAGTTGATGGTAACCGGATCTCAAATCTATTTTCGAGAAGAACTTAGCACCCTGAAGTTGATCAAAAAGGTCGTCAATGCGGGGTAGCGGATACCGGTTACGAATCGTAATCTTGTTAAGTTCTCGGTAGTCAATACACAACCGCATACTACCGTCCTTCTTTTTTACAAATAAGACCGGTGCACCCCAAGGTGAGACGCTTGGTCTTATGAATCCCAATTCTAACAACTCCTGCAATTGCTCCTTCAGCTCTTTCAGCTCCAACGGAGCCATACGATACGGCGCCTTAGAAATAGGCTCCGCACCAGGGGCCAAGTCGATGGTGAATTCAATTTCACGATCTGGTGGTAGTCCTGGTAATTCATCCGGAAACACATCAGGATTCTCACGAACAACCGGATAACTGTCGATGCTGACTTCGCCAACTAAGGTATCCTTAATCGATGCTAGGAATCTGACACAACCGTGAGATATCAACTTTTGAGCTTTGAGCGCTGAAATAATCTTAAGAGATTTACGAGGTTGGATCCCCTGATAGACAAAATCAGGATGAAGAGGGTCGCCGAATATGACTCGTCTAGAATAACAATCAATTGCTGCATGATGACGAGTCAACCAATCCATCCCGAGAATAACATCGAAGTCACTCAATACTGCTATATTGTTTTGTAGGTTCACAATTACACGTACCTGGATCCTATTCCTCAAATAGACTAGGGTACAAAGAACGAATCGATTCCTCAGTTTCCCACGTTGCTTCACGCTCGGAGTGATTTTTCCATAGGACTTTAACGAAAGGAATTGTTTTCCTCCTCATAACCCTTTCTTGTTGATCCAATATAGCTTCTGGTTGTTCCTCATATGATAGATCCTCTTGAATCGTGTGTAAAGGGTAACTAATGACATGCAACGGGTGGTAGTTATATCCCCTTAGTAGGGACACGTGGAAGACGTTATGGACGTGAGAAAGTTGAGGCGGCAGTGCTAGCCGATATGAAACTTCCCCAATTCTCTCAAGAATCTCAAACGGACCGATGAAACAGGGACTGAGCTTTCCCTTAATCCCAAATCTATGACACGTGTCAATGCATTATTGGACGTAAATTTTCGAGGTGTTACATCCCAATATTCAGTCTTACAGGTGAGTATACCTAGATGATATCTGTAAAGGGTTAAATGCGAAACCGTGAGAGCTCAGGTCAGAACTTCCGTTCAGCAGAGAGATGACGGTTTGACTTTCGGTGTGTTCCTTTAGAGAATCTTTTCTTCAACAGCACATGATTAGCATTTTGCAATGTTTCAACATTTTTTGTACTGAGGGCGATGCTATATTTCAAGCAAGCAGAAAGTATTATACGGGGACTACGCCATTGCTTCCGCAAAATCAGAAGTCCCGGGATAATAACCCAGATATCACTAAGTATAAAGACCTAGTATCTCAGAGAGAAGGGTCTTTCAAACAAGATTTCAGGGGTTACCTATATATCTGAGAGATGTTCCCCACGAAATAAGTAAGTTTGAAATTTAGATTTATATTTCGAAAACCATCTACTAAGCGTGTAAAAACCTACTGGCACATCATCAGTGAGACCGTTTATCACATTAAAACATTCCATTTCTTTAGCGTACTGTGATTGTCAACTGATGTACTATCATTTCCTCTTTTTACACAAAAACTCATTTTTGAATTTTATCATGTTTTTTGGCTTTTTCAAATTTTCTAATGTTTTTGTATTTTCTGACAATTCTTACTCCCCCTAAAATTCAAAACCATTTAAAATAAAATTTGACAAACCGATGAAGATAGCTTTGTCTCGCCATCCATTTTCTGCTTTTCATGCTCTGATTTGCAGAAAAAATAACGTACCCCCATGATTTACAACACATTGATTTTTTACAGTTTGATAACCGTTTTTTCAATCTTGTGAAATTAATCATGTTTGTTCAGCCGTGAGGGTTTCGGCATATTCAATTAACATATTTTTTTTTAAATTTACATATTTTTTATTTTCAAATTTTTGACAAAATAAAAACATATTTTTGGTTTTTAAATTTTTTAATTTTTAGGGTTTTTGAAATATGGTTTATTTATGTACAGACAACAAACAAACTCCATGTTTAACCGTCGTAGGGACCAGCAGCCTCCTCCTTGCGTACCAGGCTGCTCCGACATTCTTCTTGTTGACATTCAGATTTCTTGAGCACCTGCACGTTCAACTATTCAGTCACTTGAACAATTTAGCCCAGGTCTGTTGAACCTTAGGCATTTCAACACATTATGCATCATTCAACTTCGGAAAATCTTTGTCGTTTTGTACAAAAACTTTTTCAACTTTAGCATCGTTTACCAAAGTCACTTGTTTCTTAACGCTCCATGTTTGACCTTTAGGAGTCCCTCTTTTGTAAAAATGTGACTCTTTTTGAACATTTGGACTCTGAACAACAACTTTTGGGTTCCAAAACTGGTTTGGTTTTCTTGCATCAACAGTTGTTTTCCAACTTTGTGTTGTTCTAAGTCTGGGTGTCACAGGTTTCCATGTTTGTTGTGAGTCAGCCTTTGACATTATCGGCTTCCAAGTTTGCTTTGAATCAAACTTGGTTGACTTCTGATTCACAACGTCAGAGTTCTGTTTTTGAACATAAACAAACTTCTTCTTCGTTTCAACACCAACATGTTTCAGATTTGAACACTTGCGAGCAAGATGTCCTTTTTTATCACATTTAAAGCATTTTCTTTTTGAGACATCTTTGACCTGTTGTTGTTGCTTTTTCTGAGCATGAAACTCTTCATTAGACTGTTGTCTAAATTGGAGTTCTTTCTCTTCTTCTGAACTTGTTCCGTGAACAAAGTTCATTTTTGCCTGAAAATTCGGAGTTTCATTTTTATTCCAACTTTGTTTCTTCTTATAACCCAACCCAGCTTTCATGTTTTTCTTCTTGTAACCAGGTTTGTTATAAAAAGTTTTGTGACACTTTCCAGCAAACTTTGGAATTTCAGATTTTTCAATTTCAACCATTTTGAAAACTTTGTCAATCTTTTCTGAAATCACATTCTGAATTGGGAATACAACATCTAAGAATAATTTGTTCGATCCAATCATGGTATAAACCAATCCTTTTGAATCATCATTCAAAATTTCTTGGATTTTGAGTTTTTCAGATATTCTTCATGAAAATTACCTTCATTTTCATCCTGTGATTCAGATTTACCTGTATCAACTGACTCTTCTGTCAACACACTTTCAACGACTTTACCTACCACCTCTGAATCACTAGAATCATCAGATTTGGAATAGGTTACGTCAATGTTATCTGGCAATTGATCTACCATGTTGAAAGCTTTTTCGACCTTTTCATCATCATAAAACACAAACTTTTCTGGTGGTGGAACTTGATGAAACTCTGAGCCAATACCTTTCGTGTTTTGCTCAGCCATCCAGTTTTATGTTGAAAATACGTTCAAGCACATATGATGACGCGTGATAACTTTTTAATTTGTTGTTATCCTGTTCTAAATCAGCAATCCTACGCTTAAGTTTAGCAACATCTTCAATATAAGAATTCACAACTTGTTGTTTTATTTCATACGTTCGTTTTAGTTCCTTTGATGTTTCAGAACAGTATTTTAATCTTGATTGAGCAAGTTTCATTTCACTTTTTACTTTTTCATATGATTCTTTTGTAATATGATAAGCCAATTTTATTGAATCATATTCCTTTTTCATTTCTTTGTGTCGCGGCTCCCCGACCCACCCTGGACGGAGTCAGGGGCCGCGAGCAGTCCCAGTGGTACCCGTGGTGTTTGATGGCAGCGGAAGTCTTTTTATTACAGGATCTTTTCACCGTAAAAAAATTGCTCGTTTAATATATTATACAAAGTTTTAGGGATAAATTCCCATAATTTACAATCAGTTGATTTCACACAGAAATCATTATTTGCCAAAACATGTTTTATTTATTTATTCACACTGAGCCACTTCTCTGAGCTTGTAGTGCTTTACTGCACTTTTCCTGGATCACACAGATCACCTGAAACATGTTTGAAAAAGGTTTTGTCAGCGGGGAAATACTGAGTGAATCATTCTGTTTTCTAAAACGACCCGTTAGTTATTAATTTACAGTATTAAGAGTGATTACAATGTTTCTATCAACCAATTATCAAGAATGGGTATTTGTCACTCGACCGGATCTGTGACTGTGGTCATACCACTATTGGGTCCCGTCGCCCCAATAGTGACGGTTTACTCACACAGAGTAATAATCACTCACATAGAGTAATACTCACTCACATAGAGTGATAAAAATAGTAATGTGCACAATACCCCACATACCAGCTGTAATTTGGTGATTACAAAGACTTAATCCCTGTAATTATAACCTTGAAAATAATTTGAGGTATTGTAATACTTACTCACAAACTGTGAGAAAACAGTTTAAAAAGAAGAATGACTCACATTGCAGATTAACGAGCAAATAGATAAGCCTACTGATTAGCCTTGATTAAACCTAATTTAACACAATGCACACACAGGCAGGTTAGTAACTAATACAGCAATTACGTCAATTCACGAGATTAAACCTTCACAACGATTAATCAGTGCAATACTCGGTAATTCAATCGGATTCACAACGAATAACAGAGCATAGTCCGAATTCGAACAGCACTCTAATATTCAAGTCGAAATCACGACGAATAATCAAAGTACAAGCTCAATTGAGCAGCACCTGGACTATCGTTGGATAGTTATAATCAATCGGACGTTGAATCGTAATAGCGATCGAGTTATTACCCTGATTGCGGCAGCGTTTCGATAATCGTGTGTGTTGTGAATCTGTTTCGACTATAACTCAGTGCATAAGGTGAGTTTGGACGTCGAGGTAACACCAAAATTCAAGTGCCAACGTCCCCTATTTATATCTGAAAAATGTGCTCCCTCGCGCCACGCGAAGAAGACATGTGTACCCGTCGCGTGGCGCGACGGGTCTATTTCTTAGCCTAGGTTGTTTCGTGTCCTAGATAGCCTTGCTGAGTAAGTTAAACGAACAAATTTCGTTTCTACAGCAAATTTAGAGGATAAACGTCCACTAGGGTTTAACCCCCCCTGAGTTTTAGGGGCCCTGATCCTAATTCCGATTGTTACGAAAATTTTAGGGTTTATGCGGAATCACTTGGGTTTCTCAATTAGGGTTTCCTTATTACCTAATTACCATCCTAATTATGGATTTTAGTGACAGTTGTTACATCCTCCCCACCTTAAGAAAAATCTCGTCCTCGAGATTTATTGGAATAAATGAGGATATTTGCGCTTCATTTCTGATTCTAGCTCCCAAGTGTATTCTGGTCCTCTCCTTGAATTCCATTTGACTTTGACCAACACCAGTCTTTTGTGTTTGAGAAACTTGACTTTTCTATCTTCGATCTGTAGTGGTTTCTCTATAAACTTCAACTTTTCGTTCACCTCTACATCTTGAAGAGGTATTACCAGGGACTCATCTGATAGACATTTCTTGAGATTGGATACATGAAATACATCATGTACTCCAGATAATTCTTCTGGTAGTTGTAAACGATACGCAACTGGTCCTATTCGTTGGCTTATTGGAAATGGTCCTACGTATCTGGGACTCAGCTTTCCTTTCTTACCGAATCGTACTACTCCTTTCCAATGAGAAACTTTTAAAAGTACTTTATCTCCGACTTGAAATTCTAAAGGCTTGCGACGATTGTCTGCATAGCTTTTCTGACGATCTCGAGCTGTTTTCAGTCTTTCCTTGATCTGAGTTATCTTGTCAGTAGTTTCTTGTACAATTTCAGGACCTGATAATTGACTTTCTCCTATTTCTGCCCAACATACTGGGGTTCTGCACTTGCGTCCATACAGTGCATCGAATGGTGCGGCTTCGATGCTTGAATGATAACTATTGTTATAGGAGAATTCAATTAATGGCAAATGGCTATCCCAATTACCACCAAAGTCAATTACACATGCTCGGAGCATGTCTTCTAGAGTTTGTATTGTCCTTTCACTTTGTCCGTCTGTTTGTGGATGATAAGCAGTACTTAGATTTAGTCGAGTTCCCATTGCTTTTTGAAAACTTGTCCAGAAATGAGATGTAAAACGACTATCTCTATCCGATACAATGGAGAGCGGGACTCCATGTAGGGATACTACTTCGTCCACGTACAGTTGTGCTAACCTTTCCATGCTAAAGGTTTCTTTCATTGGTAGGAAATGAGCTGACTTGGTTAATCGGTCTATGATTACCCAAATCGCATCATTACCTCTTTTGGTTTTGGGTAACTTTGTAACAAAATCCATTGTTATGAGTTCCCATTTCCATACAGGCATTTCTAACTGTTGTAGTAGTCCTGAAGTTTTCTGGTGTTCAGCTTTAACTTGTGAACAAGTTAAGCACTTGGATACGTATCTGGCTATATCCTTTTTCATTCCTATCCACCAGAAATTATTCCTTAAATCTTGATACATCTTATTATTTCCTGGGTGCATGGTATACCTAGATTTATGAGCTTCTTCTAAAATCTTATTTCTTAATTCTCCTTGCTTAGGTACCCAAATTCGTTTCTTTTGGAATTTCCAAATTCCATCATTTCCTTGTTCTAGTTCTTTTAGGTAACCTTTCATTCCTTCAGCATCATCTTTGATTGCTGTTTTTTGAACTTCTTTTATTTGTGCTATTAAATCTACTTGTAGATTTAACCTCAGAGCACGAACTCGTTTCTGTTTCTCATGGTACTTACGACTTAAGGCATCTGCAACTATATTTGCCTTTCCTTCGTGATATTGAATATCACAGTCGTAGTCGCTCAGCATCTCCATCCATCTTCTTTGCCTCATGTTTAATACTTTTTGCCCAAATATATATCTTAAACTCTTATGATCTGTATAAACAGTAAACTTACTTCCATACAGATAATGTCTCCATATCTTAAGGGCAAAAATTATGGCTCCTAATTCTAGATCATGAGTCGTATAATTTTCTTCGTGCTTTTTCAATTGTCTAGAAGCATACGCAATTACCTTCTTGCGTTGCATTAACACACATCCATAGCCTAATTTTGAAGCATCACAATATACTTCAAAATCTTCTGTTCCTTCTGGTAAAGCTAAGATTGGTGCATTTGTCAATCTATGCTTTAAAATCTTAAAGGCTTCTTCTTGTCTAGATCCCCATTCAAATTTAGCAGCTTTGCAGGTTAACTTAGTTAATGGTACGGCTATCTTAGAAAAATCTTTGATAAATCGTCTATAGTATCCAGCTAAGCCTAGAAAACTTCTTATCTCCATAGCTGTTTGTGGGACTTTCCACTTTGTAATTGCTTCTATCTTAGCAGGATCTACATGGATACCTTCATGATTTACCACATGACCTAAGAATTGTACTTCTTGCAGCCAAAATTCACACTTCGAGAATTTGGCATAAAGCCTTTCTTTTCTTAACAAAGTTAAGAGAACGTGTAAGTGTTCACAATGTTCTTTTTGGCTTTTAGAATAAATAAGTATATCGTCGATGAAAACGATCACAAATTTATCCAAATATGGTTTACAGATTCGATTCATCATGTCCATGAATGCTGCTGGGGCATTCGTTAATCCAAAGGGCATGACTGTAAACTCATAATGACCATACCTAGTTCTGAAGGCAGTTTTAGGTATGTCTTCTTCTTGTACCTTCAACTGATGATATCCAGATCTTAAATCTATTTTAGAGAAATACCTAGCTCCTTGTAATTGATCAAAAAGATCATCAATCCTAGGTAGTGGGTATCGATTCTTAATTGTAACCTTATTCAATTCTCTATAATCGATACACATTCTCATTGATCCATCTTTCTTTTTCACAAACAGTACTGGTGCACCCCAAGGGGATGAACTCGGTTGTATGAATCCTTTGCTTAATAATTCATCTAATTGCTTTTTCAATTCTAGCATTTCGGTAGGTGCTAATCTATATGGTGCTTTAGCTATTGGTGCAGTACCTGGAATTAAATGAATTCTAAACTCTACTTCCCTATCAGGTGGTAATCCAGGTAATTCTTCTGGAAAAACGTCTGGGTATTCTGAGACTATTGGAATATCCTGAAGTTCCTTATCTTTAGTGTTAATGATTACTGAAATCATATACACCATTTCCTGTTTTCTCGAATAGCTTGCCAATTTCATTACTGAGATAAATTTCAGTGGCTTTCGAGGTTTATCTCCAATAATCAAAATTACTTCTCCTGTAGGGGTTTGAATTTCTACTGCATTCTTATCACATAGGATTCGAGCATGGTTGGCTATTAACCAATCCATTCCTAATACTACATCGAATCCGGCTAAATTCATTGGTAACAGATTTGCAGAAAACTTATGGCCTAATAATTCTATTTTTCCTTCTTGCCAGATTTTATCTATGTTCACAGAATTTCCTTCTGCGGTTTCAACTGTGAAAATTTGCCTAAGAGTGGTTAATGGTAACTTAAGAGCTTGACAAAATGAAGTATTAATAAAACTTTGGTTCGCACCAGAGTCAAATAATACTTTTGCAAATACGTCATGTACTAGGAACGTACCAGCTATCACATCCGGAATGAGTTCGGCCTCTTGGGTGGTCAGCTGGAATGCCCGCGCATTTCTCTTGGTTGCTCCTTCAGCTGGTTTGGTTTGGTTTGTTACAGGTTTAGCTAATTTAGGACATTCAAATTGGAAATGACCTCTTTCTCTGCAATTATAGCAAATTCTTGTTTTCTTCCTGCAGTCTTCTTCCCGATGTCCTTTGGTCTTGCAAAAATTGCAAACCATGTTGCATTGTCCATAGTGCTTCTTTTTGCAAGTTTTACAGAAAAGAGATGATGAGGATTGCCCTGTTCCTCTTTTCTTGGTATTACCCGCACGAAATCCCTGGGTAATCTTCTGAGCTATTTCCTTCTTACGATCTTCCTCTCTTGTGCGTACCAACTCATCCGTTAGGGTATTAGCTAATTCTACCGCATCGTCAATAGTACGAGGTCTCGCAGCTTTAACGATGTTTCGGATTTCACTAATTAACCCCCAGATGTAACGGGAGATAAGTACCGGTTCTGGCGAAACCAGTGTTGGCACTACCCTTGCGTATTCAAAGAATGTCGAAGTATAGCCCCGACAATCTACACCTAACATACGATGACTCAGGAACTTGTTTGCCATTTGTTCCTTCTCGTATTCGGGACAGAATTTTCTTTCTACCAGACTCTTAAATTCCTCCCAATTCATTGCATAGGCTACCCTTCTTCCTTTTGCCTGGAGGACCGTGTTCCACCATTCGAGTGCTCCTTCTTTGAACAGATTTGATGCATACATCACTTGATCCTCTTTGTTAGTGCACCTACGTCTGCTGACTACGTCTTCCATCGAGTCTTGAAGATTAAACAGAATGGAAATGACACAGAATCCTAGAAATAGTGATTTGTATAGGATTGTTTATGTTTACATGATCTAGGACCGCTTTTGTGTCATATCTAGTCTAGGACCGCTTTTATGTACACTTCTAGGACCACTCTTATGTCATGATCATGGACCCCTTTTATGTCATGATCTTGGACCCCTTTTACGGCAAGTTGGTGAACCACTCATACGGACATGCCGTATAAGCGGTTCCAGAAGTATATAAATAGGTCATAAGAGTGGTTCCAAACATAGTCACATAGTTAGAGGTGAATTGTTCCGGTAAGCCACGAAGTGCTGCCGAAGTGCTGTAAATCATTGTAATCGAGTTCAATAGCAATACGACAGCAAGATTAAAGTGAATTCAGCTTAAAGTGCACCGAATTATTAGTTTCCGCCTCTTAATTCGGATACGAACTTCTCTGAACGACTCAAACAGGTCGGTATTCGATCCTACAAGTGGTATCAGAGCTCAGGAGGAGGAGTTCTATTGAAATTTGCTGGATTTTGTGACATTTTCTTCTTCTACACCTTCTTTCTTACGTCAGACCAAGATTTCACGGTCCGTTTTGGCTGATTTTTGGATATGTGGTGCGCGTATACATGATCTAAAACCCTACCAAGTTTCAGCTCGAAACTCCAAGCCGTTTTGGAGATATCGCGATTTTTCGGTTCGGTTTTTCGTCAAAAAGTATGAACCGCTTATTTGAACAGTTGTGAACCGCTTTTTCGTCAAAGTTTTAGGACCGCTCGTGTGGAATTGTTCTGGTTCGCTCATAAATCAAATCTTGAACCGCTTGTACAACATTTGTGAACCGCTCGAAAGTTTAAACACTTGGATCGCTTATTTGAACAAATTTGAATCGCTTATTCGGCAAGTTTACAGATCGCTTTTATGGAATCTTGTGGAACCGCTTTTAAGAAATCATAGAGGATCGCTTTTACAGCTTTATTTAAATCGCTTTTATGACACACATGATGGATCGTTTATAGGAAACTTTGTCCACATCTATCACCGCCCAACCATTAAAAGAAAAGCCAACATATTCCACCGTCCATTAAATTTGGTTTGGGCCAATCATTTTTTTTTAACCGCTTTTGGAGTCAACCACGTTTCATTTGCCGTCCCACTACTCTCATGAGGCCCAATCCCAGATTACATTTGTGATTGAAGTTGACTTGTAGTTGTTGATTGAAGTGTCACCGCCCCATTAAAGGCCAAATCACATGTGATTGGGTTTATTGTGCCGCCCCATTAAGAAAATTAGCCCAATCCTAGCCTGTTCACCACTACCCCACTTGCCCAATCAAATTTTTAGTCACCGCCCATTAAGAGCATAAGGCCCGATCCAGTTTTTAAGAGTTTGATATTGTGTTTACTAATCATTTGTTTGTGTGTTCACAGGTGATTCAAGGGATTTCTACAAGGGGCAAATTCCAAGAATTTGAAAATTGTTGTGAATATTGTGGACAATTTGAACAATGGATATGGAATTTTATAACGCTTTTGCTACCCCAACCTCGATTACTCAAAGTGCTTTGATAGAAAATGAAACCGGAACGTCTCAGAAGCCACCGAAACTCATGGATATTGATGATTGCAACGTGTGGTCAGAACGATTCGGAAATTGGGTTGAAGCTTATCATCTTAATGCATGGGAACACACCGAGGAACCATATATTAAACCAGTTAAAAATGGTGTGCAATTAACACTTCGAGAGATGAGTACAGATGAGAAAAAGAAGTATCGAGATGAGAAATTAATGGTCAGTCTACTTCAGCTAGCGATAAAAGAAGATATCTTGATTTTGCTTCAACACGATGGAACTGCATATTCGATTTGGACAGAATTGGAAGCAAAGTTTACAGGAAGTGATGACATGTTAAAGAACAAAATGTCTCTCATGAAGAAAGAATTTGACTTGTTTAGGGGATTAAAAAATGAAACCACCAAACAAATTATTGATCGATACTGTAATTTGGTGAGAAATATGACAAAGTTAGGTGTTAAGAAAGATACTGATGAATTAATTGAAAAACTTGCAGATGCACTTCCATATGAAATCTGGGGAACATTCTTGATGATGCTGAAGTCTGTCACACCCCCAAAATCCACCCGCGGAGTACCACCGCTTGGAGGCGTGACATGACCAGGATCAAGCCATCAATCATATTGAACATAGTATATAATAATCGAATAGTTCATAAAAACCCAATTCAATACAATTGATGTTCAAACCAAAACATAGTTTAAGTAGCGGAAGCATAATATGAAAACCCAACCATAAGTATTAAGTGTGTAATGTCATAAACGTTTAACAAACATTCATGATCCATGCCCACAACGACCTGCTCCTCCTTGTGCAAGCTCCATAAGTACCTAAGGTCCTGCAAGGCATGCAGCAGAGAGTCAACAACTAGTTGAGCGAGTTCACAGTGTACAGTTTAGTAATTGTAATAGTATGAGTAGCATTATGTTCGTTCGTTAAGTCATGTCTCGTATTAGTTTCCATCGCGGCCCTCCCGGCATGTATGCGAAGATTTGGGGAAATACTCCCAAATATCCTAGACTATGTATATTTGTATCGCTGGCCACCCTGGCATGTGTGCGAAGTTTTAGTATGTATAGTTCGCGGCCTTCCCAAGGCATGTGTGCGAATGATTTGTCATAATATCGCGGCCAACCCCTAGCGTGTATGCGAAGATCAGTTCAAATGGGTATACTAGTCTGGCCGTATCTTATCATTACTCTTCCTCACCCGAGGACCATATCATTAGGTTCTATTAATTTAAGTATGTACGAATAAATCATCCAAATCCCATTCCCACCCTGGGAACCCCATGCCTTGGCTGTGTGAACTCACCTTGGTTTGCTCGGCAGATACACAAAAGGTTTCTTGAACTACGAGTGGTCAACCACGTCCTAAAAGGGTTACCGATAACAGTCAGTTCTACGTGTACATAGGTTACAAATAAATAGAACACATATGATTACTCAAGTTATAGCAAGTATTTGGGTCCTATACCCAATCACAACACTAGTTCATTTAATACCATAACCCATGTCGAGTGATTTGATTATCGTTTCAATGAACGTACAACTTCTAACTAGAATCATACAACACATATATCCGTAACACTATACACCATATTAATTCACAGGTTTATAGGTATATATATATCATATCGTTATACAAGTTAATATACCAAATCATTATATTGATTCCACGAGTTACCGGCCCAATCCAACAATATAACTCATTGGTCTCCGGCCCAACTGGATTTAGTCATTATGGGCTGCTTGTACCCGAGTCCAACTGCATCATAAAATTTCCCCCTAGTGTACGGCCCACTTGTGCAGCCCAAATTAGTAACAACTATCCACTAAATTTTATCTATTCAATTTATCACTTTAGGGGTCACCATATGTCAGTTACGATATTACCATGCTTGTTGCAATGGTTCCATTTATCTCAACAAACACACCTTATCATATAATAGACATTTGAATGGCATATCATAACTCATCCCTATTTCAAAATAATTCACCAAACATCATCACCTAGATCATCATCACTGACAGGAACAACCAGATTGATCAAGACAACAATTAATCATCATGCCATCCTTCTTATTATAATAATAGAATCATAATATTAACATTCGAATAAAAATCAAATCAAACAACTATTGTTATGACCCGGCCATAATATAACTGAGATCGTGACCTATCCTTATCCATTCACCAAGAATCATTATTATTCATTCATATTATAATCGGTCCACTAACAATCAAAAGCCTTTTCATTCTTTCAATATTAAAAGGAATCTGACATACAATTAGTGTTTTCAATCGGCCTAATCAAATTCAATTTAATATCACTTGCTATTTCAATTGTGAATGCATTTAATGAGAATATGATTGTTTCACGTGAACCCCTATTCCTACTACATAACCTCAGCATCTAAAATGCATGCATACATATCAACACATCTCACATACAATTAATGCCAATTAAAAGAGATTCTCATGCAATCAATAATAACCATAAGTTACACATACTCTTACCATTCTGTTTGTCATACTAACACATGAACAAGAACAATTAACTAGAAACTATAATTATATGTTTATCATTGCTACAACTATTACATGTTACGAAATAGACATAAGCTGAAACCAATAACTATAATCATATAATCAACATGGGTTGAGAACAATTATGAACTTACTAATCGATGAATGAGTAAGCTGTTTTCTAGCATGAGTGAATGGTGATTCTCCTAGAGGAACAAGGTCCGATCTATGCACATGATACTTCGGTCGACCCACTGCCGTCGCTCCCTTAATGGTTAATTAGGGTTGAAACCATGTGAGTGTTTGTGATTATAAGGGTTACGTGCACCCCCTTCTTGCGCATGGTTAAAGTCAATGGGCCAGGCTTGTGTTTACTTTGTCTTGGGTTCGGGGGGTATGGAAGCTGGGCCAGGTGTCACTCACTTAACAAGGGGAAAAGGTGCAGCCCAAACAAGAAGTGTGTGAGTTATGGTGCACGGTTTAGCTCTAGCACAAAATATTTACCATCTATTGACTTTACTAATAAGCAATTTCACTAACCAATTATAACCAATCAATTTATTTACTAACAAGCAAATTTCACAAATCAATTATAACCAATCAATTTATTTACTAACAAGCAATTTCACAAATCAATTATAACCAATCAATTTATTTAACCCGTTCGTTCATTCAAAACACATCAGGTATCAAAAGATCTAGATCTAATGCAAAAATGGTTGTGAAATTACGAGTTGTCACATCATCCCCAAGTTGAAAGAAATTTCGTCCCGAAATTTAGCAAACAGTCACTGAGGAAGCTAGTTTTGTTGAGCGTTTTCGCGGGGTGTCACATCATCCCCTACTTGAAAGAATTTTCGTCCCGAAAATTGTTCTAAAACAATGGCTTGAAGTGAGTTCCGACGAACTCGATCTATAGATACCTTACAACGCTTGGGGGGGGGCTAATCTTGTGATCAGTGGAAATCATGGTATGGTTGTTAGAGTTTCGTTAAATCGGTTGCCAATCGAAGAAACAGGAGATTAGTGAGGTTCATACGAAGAGTTGAGTGAAAACAAGAGTTAAACAATAACCGGAAATTCGATCATCTAATCCGATCTTTAGGGGCATTTGGTTGGTAGGGCTTCGAGCTGCGAAACGACGAACGCGTGTAATTGTGACTGCTTCGTTCCTGGTGACGACGACCGTCGAAGATGATAAGGTTCGTCAACAGGTATGCGTGGGCATAGTCCTACTAAACCCGAGTTCGTTTGAGCCAGGTCTGGTCTTCGTGAATGCTGACGTACAATCCGAATGTACGGAGGGTCAGATCTGAATTCTAGCTGTAACGGCGACGTCATGTCGAGACATTCGTAAGGAAAGAACGCATAAAACAGTTGTCGTAGCGAGGTAAGGAGAAAACAAGAAAAGAATTTGGTCACTATTAGTCAAGTTTCAAGTAAACAGTTGAGTGTCAAAGCAAGCACACTAGGGCTAATAAGGGCAACATGCTACTACGTTAACTAAGCATACCATAAACAACGCACCATGCAAATATAACTAACAAGTAGGTAACATAATCATAGACCATACCATCTAAAGGGTTGAGCCTTGCACGTGGAGCGAGGCGTCGTTGTGGATCGTTGAGCACTGTACAGGTAATAGTCTGGTTTTAACAAAAACTTTTTCCCCTTATTAAAACCAAGTTCACTATAACCAATGGCTCTGATACCAATCTGTCACACCCCCAAAATCCACCCGCGGAGTACCACCGCTTGGAGGCGTGACATGACCAGGATCAAGCCATCAATCATATTGAACATAGTATATAATAATCGAATAGTTCATAAAAACCCAATTCAATACAATTGATGTTCAAACCAAAACATAGTTTAAGTAGCGGAAGCATAATATGAAAACCCAACCATAAGTATTAAGTGTGTAATGTCATAAACGTTTAACAAACATTCATGATCCATGCCCACAACGACCTGCTCCTCCTTGTGCAAGCTCCATAAGTACCTAAGGTCCTGCAAGGCATGCAGCAGAGAGTCAACAACTAGTTGAGCGAGTTCACAGTGTACAGTTTAGTAATTGTAATAGTATGAGTAGCATTATGTTCGTTCGTTAAGTCATGTCTCGTATTAGTTTCCATCGCGGCCCTCCCGGCATGTATGCGAAGATTTGGGGAAATACTCCCAAATATCCTAGACTATGTATATTTGTATCGCTGGCCACCCTGGCATGTGTGCGAAGTTTTAGTATGTATAGTTCGCGGCCTTCCCAAGGCATGTGTGCGAATGATTTGTCATAATATCGCGGCCAACCCCTGGCTTGTATGCGAAGATCAGTTCAAATGGGTATACTAGTCTGGCCGTATCTTATCATTACTCTTCCTCACCCGAGGACCATATCATTAGGTTCTATTAATTTAAGTATGTACGAATAAATCATCCAAATCCCATTCCCACCCTGGGAACCCCATGCCTTGGCTGTGTGAACTCACCTTGGTTTGCTCGGCAGATACACAAAAGGTTTCTTGAACTACGAGTGGTCAACCACGTCCTAAAAGGGTTACCGATAACAGTCAGTTCTACGTGTACATAGGTTACAAATAAATAGAACACATATGATTACTCAAGTTATAGCAAGTATTTGGGTCCTATACCCAATCACAACACTAGTTCATTTAATACCATAACCCATGTCGAGTGATTTGATTATCGTTTCAATGAACGTACAACTTATAACTAGAATCATACAACACATATATCCGTAACACTATATACCATATTAATTCACAGGTTTATAGGTATATATATATCATATCGTTATACAAGTTAATATACCAAATCATTATATTGATTCCACGAGTTACCGGCCCAATCCAACAATATAACTCATTGGTCTCCGGCCCAACTGGATTTAGTCATTATGGGCTGCTTGTACCCGAGTCCAACTGCATCATAAAATTTCCCCCTAGTGTACGGCCCACTTGTGCAGCCCAATTTAGTAACAACTATCCACTAAATTTTATCTATTCAATTTATCACTTTAGGGGTCACCATATGTCAGTTACGATATTACCATGCTTGTTGCAATGGTTCCATTTATCTCAACAAACACACCTTATCATATAATAGACATTTGAATGGCATATCATAACTCATCCCTATTTCAAAATAATTCACCAAACATCATCACCTAGATCATCATCACTGACAGGAACAACCAGATTGATCAAGACAACAATTAATCATCATGCCATCCTTCTTATTATAATAATAGAATCATAATATTAACATCCGAATAAAAATCAAATCAAACAACTATTGTTATGACCCGGCCATAATATAACTGAGATCGTGACCTATCCTTATCCATTCACCAAGAATCATTATTATTCATTCATATTATAATCGGTCCACTAACAATCAAAAGCCTTTTCATTCTTTCAATATTAAAAGGAATCTGACATACAATTAGTGTTTTCAATCGGCCTAATCAAATTCAATTTAATATCACTTGCTATTTCAATTGTGAATGCATTTAATGAGAATATGATTGTTTCACGTGAACCCCTATTCCTACTACATAACCTCAGCATCTAAAATTCACGCATACATATCAACACATCTCACATACAATTAATGCCAATTAAAAGAGATTCTCATGCAATCAATAATAACCATAAGTTACACATACTCTTACCATTCTGTTTGTCATACTAACACATGAACAAGAACAATTAACTAGAAACTATAATTATATGTTTATCATTGCTACAACTATTACATGTTACGAAATAGACATAAGCTGAAACCAATAACTATAATCATATAATCAACATGGGTTGAGAACAATTATGAACTTACTAATCGATGAATGAGTAAGCTGTTTTCTAGCATGAGTGAATGGTGATTCTCCTAGAGGAACAAGGTCCGATCTATGCACATGATACTTCGGTCGACCCACTGCCGTCGCTCCCTTAATGGTTAATTAGGGTTGAAACCATGTGAGTGTTTGTGATTATAAGGGTTACGTGCACCCCCTTCTTGCGCATGGTTAAAGTCAATGGGCCAGGCTTGTGTTTACTTTGTCTTGGGTTCGGGGGGTATGGAAGCTGGGCCAGGTGTCACTCACTTAACAAGGGGAAAAGGTGCAGCCCAAACAAGAAGTGTGTGAGTTATGGTGCACGGTTTAGCTCTAGCACAAAATATTTACCATCTATTGACTTTACTAATAAGCAATTTCACTAACCAATTATAACCAATCAATTTATTTACTAACAAGCAAATTTCACAAATCAATTATAACCAATCAATTTATTTACTAACAAGCAATTTCACAAATCAATTATAACCAATCAATTTATTTAACCCGTTCGTTCATTCAAAACACATCAGGTATCAAAAGATCTAGATCTAATGCAAAAATGGTTGTGAAATTACGAGTTGTCACAAAGTCTAACAAAGTGGAATACAAAAAGATGAAACTCGGGGACTTCATAAAGCATTTGGAAGCTCAAGAGATGGAGCAGAGAAAGATCGCTAGGATGAAGAACTACGATGGAGAGCAGGATATCAGTCTGTACTACAAGCATGGTGCTACTGATTCAACAAAGTTCTCTCCTAAGATTGAAACTGCTTACAGTGTCAAAGATTCTGCTGAGAAGACGACACCCCAGGGATCAAGCAGCAGCACAAGATTCTCAACTTTTGATCCTAACATCTCTGTAACAAAGAGTGGTAGAAAACTTCAGTGTAATATAGTGTTGAGCCTTGAAAATGATCAAGACTACACTGAAGATATTGCTAAGAATCAAATGTCTTTGTTAGGGATGATTTTAGAATCTTATAGTTGTTTTGTTGCAGGAAAGATCGGAAATCCAATGCTTACGAAAGAGGATTACGATCAAATTGATGCTGAAGAAATGGAATTGATGGATATAAAATGGTGTATGGCGAGTGTGATGAGACGCGCTAAAAAGTTCAAACAAATTACAGGCCGTGATGATTTTCGTGATGCAAATGTTTCAACTTTAGGTTTTGATAAATCTAAAGTTACATGTTTTCGTTGCAGGGAGAAGGGGCATTTCAAGAGGGAATGCAAAAACCGTGAAGCTACCGGTGCCCAGAATCCTTTCGGAAACAATGATTATCACAAGAAGGCCATTTATCATCAAATCACACAACCAGCACAGCAGCATCAGGCACAAACAGCTCATGGAAGAGATGTGGTTGATAAAAGGGCATGTGTTGTTAGTCAGGGAAAATATGATAATTTTACCTGGGAAAAATATCTTCCGAAAGAAAGCAAAGTGTGTGTAGCTGAACAAAATGACGAGAAATTGACTGAAGGATTTACTTGGGATGATTTTTGTCCAGATCAAGACTTTGTGGCCAAAAATACTTCTCATGCTTTCTTTGCTAATGCTTATGATCTAAAATGTGCAGAAAGATGCAGAAAAGTCATGGAAGCTGCTGAAGAGAGACGAAGAAAGATTCAAGAGGAGGCTGAAGAGGAAGAGAGATTGAAGGAAGAAGCAAAAGCTGAAAAATTGAGAAGAGCTCATTTTTTAAATTCAGGCAGGACAGTGAAAGAAGTTCCTGAATTTGAAATTAAAGTGGATGCTGAACCGGTCATGGTCCAAGAAAACTGCATGAACTGTGATTCGCTAATTAAGCAGAACAATGAGTTGTTGCACAATATTCACAAGCTGAAAGAATCATATGATACTATGAACAGAGAGATCAACAAATACACAGATTCTGGTGGTGAACAAGCTGAAGCTATGAATACTTTGAAGATAGCATATCTGAGACAGCTTGATACAGCGAACTATAACATAAAGAAATGTGCAGATCTCGAGCTTGAATTGGCAACACAAAAGATAGAAACTGAGAAAGTTAAGAAATTATTAGACAGTTACTCATGTTCTACTTTTGTTGTTGACAGGATTTATCCAGTGGTGAAAGATTTGAAGACTTTTGAAGAAGTGAAGATATTTGAAGAAGAAAAATCCGTGACAAAAGATGAAGAAAAATTGAAGACTTCTGGTAAGAAACCGAGTGTATCTTACAACAGATGTCCGCCCCCAGTCGAAAATGGATATTCACCTCGAAATCCAAATTCAGAAAGAGTCAATCAAGCAATCAATTTGAAATGGGAGTCTGGGTCGTCGGATAACTTACCAGAAAGTATTGATGTCACATATACGTCATCAGACACTGATCATGAGTCAAAGTTGATAAAAAGTATGGTCGATCAGGTGTTAGACACAGATGACAATGAGGAATCAAAACCGAAGTCAAAACCCGAGTCAAAATCTGAGTCCAGTGCGTCAAAGCCAACAGTCAAAAAGGACAAACGGGTTTATGATAAAAAATTTTTACTTTCGAAATCTAATTTGAATGATGAATCAGTCAAAGTGGCATATACTTTGAAAGGTTCTGACAAATTATATTCAGATGAAAGCTTTCCAATAAGAAGTGTCAGAATTGAAATGATTCAAAAGGTTTTCAAAATCACAGAAATTAATATTTCTGAAATAAAAGATTGTAATCTTAATGGAAAACAAAACAATACACTTCAAGAGATCAACAAAGAATCAACAAGAAAATGGGTTACAATTGTGGTTATAGTTTCCAAAAGAAACCAAACCATGATCGTAATTACAAAAAGAAAGGTCTTGGTTTTGCTCCACAGAAAAACTATAAAAATGAAAAAGTTTATAAACCAAAGGGGAATTGGCCTGTAATAATTCCACCTAGACCTTATTGGCCATTAATAATCCCACCTCAGAATATTCCCCCCACCAGTCCCACCTTTCACCTATTTTTCCTACAATGGTCCCCCGTTAAAAGAACTTAACGGAGTTAAGCTTTTTTCCAAATTACAAACAGATTTTTTAGGTCTTTTGATCAGAACGATGATACGAGTCCATTGATGTAAAACTTACTTCGAAATGGTGCTCCAAGTGACTTGATTTTGGTTAATTGGAAATTTAAACACCTGAATTGAAGCGCCGTTTTCATCGTTTGGAGCACCGTTTCGAGGCAAGTTTTACATCAATGGACTCGTATCGTCGTTCTAATCAATAGCCCTAAAAAATATGTTTGTAATTTGGAAAAAAGCTTAACTCCGTTAAGTTTTTTTAACGGGGGACCATTGTAGGAAAAATAGGTGAAAGGTGGGACTGGTGGGAGGAATATTCTGAGGTGGGATTATTAATGGCCAATAAGGTCTAGGTGGGATTATTATAGGCCAATTTCCCTAAACCAAAAACAATGTTTGTTGCAGGAAAAACAACAGAAGCTGAAAAAGAGAAATCATTCAGAAATCAGACGAATCAAGAATTCCTTGCTAAGAATCAAGAGGACATGAAGAAGAAGGAAGACCCGAAGAAGGTTGAAAAGAGATCTTGTTTTCAGGGTAAAGCTGTAGGTCATGTTGCGAAAGATTGTCCAAAGACATTTCGACCAAAACAAGAAGTCTCAAGAAAAATGAAAGAAAAAGTTGTTGAGAAGACTGAACTGTCAACCCGGAAGTTCACAGGTTTTGAAAATTCGACTTATGAGAAAGGCGAATGTTCAAAGAGTGCTTCCAGAAGAATAGACAATGCCACAAATCAGAAATGGGTTGTAAAAGGTTCAGGTAACAAGTCTGGTGATGAATCTGATTCCATAAAATCAAAGGAGCCACGTGTTGAGAAAAAGATTGAAAAGAAAGTTCAGAAAGTGGACGATGTAAATTTTCCGCCACTAAGTGCTAAAAATTACAAATCTAAAATCGAAAAAGTTGATATTTCAAATCAGTTTTATTCTGACAAGAAGAAAATTGATGTTGAAAAAACTTTCAATGGAAATGTAAAACGCATCTTTGGAAAAATGGTCAGTGGTAAGGCCCAAAGCATTCAGGATTTTTATGCTTCCAAAGGATGGGTTTACAGGTCAGTTGAAAGAAACAATGAAAATGATGAGGTTACACCCAAGGAAGGTCAGGCTTGGGTGGATATATTTTTTCAAGAATGAAAACCTGACTTGCCGGAGATCCCAAGATGGTATTGCGGATCATGAATCGGCATCTTTCTAAATCTGTTTGTGAAGTTGCAGGACTTGCCGGAACTCCCAGGTTTGTAAGCGAGGAATAGGAATCGGCATCTTGAGAATTCAACCTAAAGATGGTAATTGGTTGAAAAACAGGTTTGAAGAGCTTGAATTGCTAAACTTACAAGTGGTTGTTTGGTAGTAATTGGTGTAGATCTTACAAGTGGTTAAATCAAGGTCATTGAATTGGACTTGATTTAATTATCATTCAAGAATTTGGTAAACAAAGTGATGATTTGAACCCCATTTTACAAAAGATAAAAACAACTAAACTTATTTTCCGGAAAAACCATTCTGATTAAAATAAACTTAAGTGTTTTGAAATCATTATGGGAAAATAGTTTGTTGTGAGGGGGAGTTCTGATTGTTTAAGCCAAACGGATGGAGAATTGAAGTGTTTTGATATCGGTTGTCATGTTATGTACAGCTTGTTTTCAATTTTCTTTAGATGTATTTGAATTTTAGGGGGAGTAAGAATTTTTAGAAAATCCAAAAACATCAGAAAATTTGAAAAAGCCAAAAACATGATAAAATTGAAAAATGAGTTTTTGTTGCGATAAAGAGGAAATGATAGTACATCAGTGAACTATCACGACATGCTAAAGAAATGTAAAGTTTAAATGTGATAAACAATCTTACTGCGGATGTGTCAGTAGATTTTCGCACATTTAGTAAATTGAAACGAGATATAAACCTAAATCAAACTTGCTTGATTCGTGGGTAACTATTCTTGGATATATGGGTAACCCCCGAAATCTTGTTTGAAAGGTCCCGTATTCTGAGATACTAGGTCTTTATGCTCAGTGATATCTGGGGTATTATTCCGGGACTTCTGCTGTATGGAAATACTGACCTAGTCCCCAAATAATACTTTCTGCAAAAAGCTTTGAAATATAAGCGCCGCCCTCAGCAAACTGATTAAACAATAAAATTGGTAATCTTTGCTGTTGTATCAAAAGATCCTCTAAAGGGGACCCACCAAAAGTCGAAGCCGTCATCTCTCTGCGTATACGGAAGTATCGATCTGAGCTCTCACGGCCCTCGCACATTACCCCTTTACAGATATCATCTGTGGTATACTCACCTGTAAGACTGAATATTTGGGATCTGGATGCGGGAGTATATTCAAGTGGAGTGATACACAATTAAGTTTAAGTCTTTAAAACATTAATATCGTATCTCGAATCGATTGAAATCTGTGTTGAAAATTTAAGTGGACAAACATACTGACAATCTAGGTAAATTGTTTAGAACTTATCATGTAATCAAGCTTAACGGTGTTAGTGATATGTTTCAAAACTGATATGATCCTCTTGCACAAACTCACAAAAATATTGTTTGTAAATATTTCATTTTCTGCATTTACTTTCATTCCGAAAAATCCAAAAATATTTTCAGTGTGTTTTAGCATAAATTTTTGAAAAATCAAAAATATTTTCTACAACTGGTGTTGAGATGCTGATTTTCGAAATTCAAAGTGCTAAACTTGAAGAACTGGTTTGGGGAGTGTTTGAGAGTTAAACGATGAAGTTGTTTTTGATAAAAACCAGAAATGTTCTTGAATGCAAAATCATTATTATTGATTGGTTCTATATAGTTTCTAAAATTGTTGAAAAGTTTATCTTTATAGAAACTTATGGTTGGGTAGAGATTGTGCAGGTGTTAAAGAGCCAGATTTCGATCTAGAACTTGATGGGAGCCTGTTAAAGATCTCAGAACCAGTGAAAGATTGATTTTCAAACTACGATCCCAGCTGTGTGAGAGGGGGAGTCTGAAGACACCGAGTCAACATTCAAGAGAAAAGAGTTTTGTTGATGATGGAGATAGAGAACCAGGATTCTTGGAACGACAAATTTTTCAGAGGCAGATTGTCGACTGATGAAGATTGTAGATTACAGACTGGAATGAAGATAGTGATGAAGACTCCGTCAACATCCGAGGGGGAGTTTGTTAGTGCACCTACGTCTGCTGACTACGTCTTCCATCGAATCTTGAAGATTAAACAGAATGGAAATGACACAGAATCCTAGAAATAGTGATTTGTATAGGATTGTTTATGTTTACATGATCTAGGACCGCTTTTGTGTCATATCTAGTCTAGGACCGCTTTTATGTACACTTCTAGGACCACTCTTATGTCATGATCATGGACCCCTTTTATGTCATGATCTTGGACCCCTTTTACGGCAAGTTGGTGAACCACTCATATGGACATGCCGTATAAGCGGTTCCAGAAGTATATAAATAGGTCATAAGAGTGGTTCCAAACATAGTCACATAGTTAGAGGTGAATTGTTCCGGTAAGCCACGAAGTGCTGCCGAAGTGCTGTAAATCATTGTAATCGAGTTCAATAGCAATACGACAGCAAGATTAAAGTGAATTCAGCTTAAAGTGCACCGAATTATTAGTTTCCGCCTCTTAATTCGGATACGAACTTCTCTGAACGACTCAAACAGGTCGGTATTCGATCCTACACTCTTCAGCACATTTGCTTATTGCAATTACTGCCTCGGTTTTCTCTAACCAACGCAGTGTTGCAGTTGCCCCTTCATTACCTGCAAATTCTGCGGGTTTGCAAGCAAGAAATTCCTTGTAAGTGCAACCAGGCGTTGCAGCTTTTATTCTCTTAGGGAGTGGGGCCTGTTGCGGATCATGATCATCATGATTACCGCCTCCATTTATGTTGTTACTGCCGTTATCTTCTGGAATACGTTTACTAGGAATTAATTGTGGTTCGGCAGGTTTCTGAACAGCAGCTACAATTTCTGGAATAGCATTGGCTATCCCTTGGGCGATAAAGTGCTCGATATCTTGTCGGGTTATATATTGATCTTCCTGTTCTTGCTCAGATTGATTTACTTCATTAATTGGTTCATTGTTAGCGTTTTCTGTCACACCCCGACCGCGTATAACATGCAACCGCGGCGGAAAACGTCGGGGAGTGTTGTGGACAGAATTAAATTGTTTCATAACCATGGCATACAAGTTGTATTTTATTTATAAACAAGAGTAGTACATTGTTTCAAAACAAGAAATACCAAGTTCATAACATATTTATACTAGCCTATCTTCATTGTTAGGCACTAAGGCACAGGTCCGCCCTAGTAATGTGATCAACGCCTTATGGAACAACTCCTGAAAACACATGTGAAAGTAGGTACGTCAGCATAAAAATGCCTGTGAGATACATAGGTTTTGTGAAAATGTGGTTCATGACTTGAGTTTAGAGAATGTTTAATAACAGTCAGTCATGAACCTTGTACTTTGTCTTGCTTTGTAAATCATTTGAAAAATGATAACATCAGATGATATATATAGATAAGTGCAAGGTTAAACGAGTAACCAAGTAAAAGGAGTTGAATATGTTCAGCTGTTTTTGTAAGATGATGTTTTATGAACAGTATGTTATTTGTGTAAAATGTTATATGTTTAAACTGAAATGATTTAGATAACGCTAAAATATGTAATATTATACAAACATTTATATATAGGAAGTACCAGCGGCGTATCCACCATGTTTGCATCATATTATATACTCCACGTTACCCGAACCATTTACCCAAACCAATCCACCATGTAAATTGTTCATGTATAAACCAGATGTCAAGTGTTATTGTGTAAACCATGTCAAATGTCTATGTTCAATGTAAACCACCAAATGTGTATGTCAGTGTCAACGTGTTTATGTTCAATGTAAATCATGTAATGTGAAATCCCAAAATGTATCATGTATGGTAAGCGAAATGTATCAACTTAAACCATATGCACAAAACAAGTCGTTGAAGTAAAACGTGGTTTAAATCAACATTATGTTCTGTGGAAATGCATGCTCAATTGATATTAACATTTATGCGGTATTGTAAACTATGCATACATCCAAGCCTTGAGACTGCGGCGATAAACCCTTAAACAAATTAAAGGTTTATCTAAGTTATGTATATCGAATTCGGTCATTCCTTCCAGTCCTATCAAACCCAGGACTTCAGGAATGGGAGTTGTCAATTCCTATGGTACCACTACCTACTAACGAACGGCGTAGCTAATGTTAATGAATGTATTGTCCCATGTTAAACAAACCAAATGTCATAACAAAATGAAGGCATGTGCCCATATGCTGAGTAAACATATGCAGCAGAAATGTTTATGTAAATCAATGTGTCCATATGCTGAGTAAACATATGCAACAGAAATGTTCATGTAAATCAATGTGTCCATATGCTAAGTAAACATATGCAACAGAAAATGTAATGTAAATCAATGTACTAAGTACGCACACAATGGGCATACTTAGCATGAAATGTAATGAAATCATGTACTATAATGTACTAACAACATAGCAGGCATATGACGTGAAAACATGGAAAGCATGAAAGTAACAGATAGGCACATGTGTTTCACCCCAAAACAGTTTGGAAAACAGTAAAAGATGGGGTTCTATGTACTCACTTGAGGTTGCTTTGTTGTTCTTGTGAAATAATCAGGAAATGCGAGAGATCACGGAATATCAACGGCACCTAATAGGTAGCTATGTTAATATACCGGACCAAATCGGAAGGATCGGACAGTACGCGGGTTCGCAAACCAAACGAGTATGGAGACTCGTGTAATATTGCTTGACAAAGCCTACATACTAAAATGAAACTTATCCTAAGTGCTTACGGTCCATCACGACCCGTTTAGGTAGCTTATGCTACCCTAACGCGTCGTTCGCGTAGAACGCGTTCGGAACGCCTAACATCGTGACTACAAGGTATAACCTCGAAAGGTTATAGCTATGGTCACCTAATGTGTTTGGTCGGATCCTAATGATCGACCAAATGGGTCAGGTTCGAAAGCATAAGCGATGGTTTAGATCGCTTACCTTACGACCCTATATAAGCACTAAACTAAAAGTGACGAGCTAAGCATGTTTGAACATGCTTAACTAAGCTTAGAAAACAGTTTTGGCATCAAAACAAACGGCTTTGATGCCCACGAGTAGTTTGGTTACAAAATACGCAAGAATGCGCATTTTGGCCGAAACTACGACTCGTCACTGAGCCTAGATAACGGGGTAATCAGTAGGTATGGTCACTACGGACCATAACCATCGTGATCACGCTCACGTTATGAAGTTCCATGAACTTCGCATCGACCATAAGCTGGTCAATGCAGAAAGTCAACTAAACGTCGACTTTCGGACTCGAAAAGCGAATAAAAGAGCGAAAGAAGACTTACGGAGGGTCCCCGAGTGCTAATCAAGATCAAATAGCTCAGGTATGAAACAATGGTTTCAACTTACAGCTTTAGATCTGATTCTTGTGGGTTTTTACACAAATGGGGGGGGGGTATTTATAGGAAAAGTGGAACCGTTAGGATCGTTTTATCGAATATCGTGCCTTGATCTCGTGCGTACATGTGTCCAGGGGTTAAATACACTGAATTTGGCCCTTGGCCTTTCATTGGGTGAAAAGGCATTCGACCCTTTCGCAATCTGAAGAGCCAATCAGCATTAAATGTTGATTCTGCTGATCTGGGGACCCTTTACGGACCGTATGGGTTTTGCCTTACGGTCCGTAAGGCCCTAGTTTGGCAGAATTACAACTTTAGTCCCTGCAGCGCTAAAACTTGGTATTTGATGCGTTTTTGGCACGTTTAAGCTCCGTTAACCCCATTTCAAAGCTCTAAATGAAGTTAAAGTATAGGGGACCTAAAATATGCTCAAAAATATGTCGGATGTCGGTTCGTTTGGCCGTACGGTCGCGATGTTCGGTTAATTACGACGGAGTGCGCATAAGCGCGAAAGACGATCCAAAAGACGCGACGAATGGATTTTTCTTATGCCAAACACTTAGGCATAATATAAGGATGCTTACATAAATTTTTGGATGTCCGGATGTATTCAGAACGTCAGTTATGCGCGAAAGTGCAAACTTGTGCACTTTTTGACATTTTTGGCCCCTGAATGATCTAAAAGTTTGTTTTAGCATACCAAACCCCTCAAAGCCTATTTCTAAGCCATGTAAAGTTTGACTTATGGACATGTTCCGGAATGTTCGTTACAGTTCAAATTGGCATACTTTCGCAGTTTGTCAAGTTTAGTCCCTGTAAGCGAATTAACTTGTTTTTTGCCATACCAAAGCCTTCAAAACTTATTTCTAAGTTATGTAAAGGTTATTTAAGGTATGTTGAGTATATGTTGATGTTCCGGAGTATTTGTCGCATTAAACTGAGTACGTTTTCGCACCAGTTTGCGTATAATTCTCTAGAAAGCGATGTAGAGTTTGAAATTGAACAAAAGTCAAAACACGAAAAATGTAAAGCACGACGAAACAAACATTGGGATCAAATAACATTATTTTATTGATAATTGAACTGTTCACAATGATTACAGGCACAGATGTTACAGTCTCCCCTACTTGTGGAAATTTCGTCCCGAAATTTATTTAGAGGAAACTCGTGGAAAAAGATGAGGATACTTTGCCTTCATTTGATCTTCACGTTCCCAAGTAAACTCGGGTCCACGTTTAGATTCCCAACGAACCTTGACCAAAGGAATGCGCTTGCGCTTGAGCCACTTGACTTCACGTTCCATGATTTCTACCGGTTTCTCAACAAACTTCAGTGTTTTATCAACACGAATTTCGTCAAGCGGTATGTGGAGGTTTTCATCAGCTAAACACCTCTTGAGATTGGACACGTGAAAGGTTGGATGAACATTTCCAAGTTCAGGAGGTAACTCAAGTCTGTAGGCTACCTTACCGATTCTTTCGACGATCCTGAATGGTCCAACGTATCTAGGTGCAAGTTTTCCTTTCTTTCCAAATCTGATCACACCTTTCCAAGGTGAGACCTTAAGTAATACACGATCACCGACTTGAAAATCCAAGGGTTTGCGTTTTAGGTCCGCGTAACTCTTCTGACGGTTTCTAGCTGTCTGAAGGTTATCACGAACTTTCTTTACCTTTTCTGTTGTCTCTAAAATGAGGGCAGGTCCAGTAAGCTGAGCCTCGCCAATCTCATTCCAGCAGACTGGTGAACGACATTTTCGACCATAGAGAGCCTCGAAAGGAGCCATGTTGATGCTGGAGTGATAACTGTTGTTGTAGGAGAATTCAATCAATGGAAGATGTGAATCCCAACTACCACCAAAGTCGATCACACAAGCTCTAAGCATATCCTCCAGTGTCTGGATTGTTCTTTCAGATTGACCATCCGTTTGCGGATGATAAGCTGTGCTCAAATTAAGTTGGGACCCCATAGCAGATTGCATGGTTCTCCAAAAATGAGAAGTGAAACGAGCATCCCTGTCAGAAATGATGTTCAAAGGAACACCATGTCGAGCTACGATTTCATCCACGTAGATTTGAGCAAGTCTGTCAGCTGAATAATCCTCACGGATTGGTAAGAAATGTGCTGACTTGGTAAGACGATCAACGACTACCCAGATGGCATCGTGACCTTTCTTTGTGCGCGGGAGTTTAGTAATGAGATCCATCGTAATGTTTTCCCATTTCCAAACTGGGATCTCTGGCCAATAAACCAGAAGGACGCTGATGTTCAGCCTTAACCTTAAGACAAGTAAGGCATTTGGATACGTATAAGGCAATGTCTTTCTTCATACCAGGCCACCAATACTGAATACGAAGATCCTTATACATCTTATCTGAGCCAGGATGAATAGAATAACGAGACTTATGGGCTTCATCCATAAGCAAGGTACGAAGATCATCTTGGCTTGGGACCCACAAACGGTCCATGAAATAGTACGATCCATTGTCCTTCAGTTCAAGAGCAGGAGTTATGTGATAAGGAAACTCCTTATCCATCAAACCTTGCGAAACACAAGCTTGTTGAGCCTGAGATATACGAGCTTGGATATCGGTTTGAATAACAGATTGGACACGTACACAATGGAGCTTAGTACGTTCCTTGCGACTTAAAGCATCGGCTACGACATTCGCCTTACCAGGATGGTAGCGAATCTCGCAGTCGTAGTCGTTTAGAAGTTCAACCCAACGTCGTTGTCTCATGTTGAGCTCTTTTTGATTGAAGATATGCTGGAGACTTTTGTGGTCTGTGAAAACCACACATTTTGTACCGTACAAGTAGTGTCTCCAGATTTTAAGAGCGAAGACAACTGCACCCAACTCAAGATCATGAGTGGTGTAGTTTTTCTCATGTATCTTTAACTGCCTAGATGCGTATGCTATGACTTTGTTTCTTTGCATCAAGACGCATCCAAGACCTAATTTAGATGCGTCGCAATAAACGACGAAATCATCATTGCCCTCGGGCAATGTTAGGACAGGCGCGTCGCAAAGCTTTTGTTTCAAAGTCTGAAACGCTTCCTCTTGTTTGACTCCCCAATCAAATGGCTTGTTCTTCTGAGTTAGGGCAGTTAGAGGAACTGCAATCTTCGAGAAGTTCTCAATGAAGCGGCGGTAATAACCCGCTAGACCAAGAAAAGAACGAACTTCAGTAGGAGTAGTAGGTGTATCCCAATCCTTAATCGCACTGATCTTGGAGGGATCTACATGAATACCTTGTTCGTTGACAATATGTCCTAAAAATTGAACTTCTTTAAGCCAGAATTCACACTTGGAGAATTTGGCGAAAAGTTGCTCTTTCTTTAGGAGTTCCAAGGTAAGACGAAGATGTTGTTCATGATCAGCTCGCGTCTTAGAATATATCAAAATGTCATCAATGAAAACGATGATGAACTTATCCAAGTAAGGTTTGCAGACCCTATTCATTAAATCCATGAAAACAGCAGGAGCATTAGTCAAACCGAATGGCATGACTGTGAACTCATAATGTCCATAACGAGTACGGAACGCTGTCTTGGGAATGTCTTCTTCATGTACACGATGCTGATGATATCCAGATCGTAGATCAATCTTTGAAAAGTATGAAGCACCTTGCAATTGATCAAAGAGATCATCAATGCGAGGTAGGGGATATCGATTCTTGATGGTAAGCTTGTTAAGCTCACGATAATCAATACACATCCTAAAAGATCCATCCTTCTTCTTTACAAAAAGAACGGGAGCACCCCAAGGTGAAAAGCTAGGACGGATAAAACCTTTGTCGGAGAGTTCCTGCAGCTGTTTAGATAACTCTTGCATCTCGGACGGTGCAAGACGATATGGAGCTCTGGCAACAGGATTTGCACCAGGTACGAGATCAATACGGAACTCGACTTGGCGTGCTGGAGGTAGACCAGGTAAGTCTTCAGGGAATACTTCGGAATAATCCCGAACGACAGGAATATCTGAAATAGACTTACCCTTGCCTTTATCTGCTGTAACATGTGCTAAGAAAGCCACATAGTGCCTTCGCAGATACTTCCGTGCTTTAAGACAAGACATGAGTTTGAGACCACCGGCAGGCTTCTCACCACGAACTTGTAGGATCTCGCCTGTCGACAGCGGTATACGAACAATCTTCTTAGAACATATTATCTCTGCGTGATGCTTAGATAACCAATCCATTCCCACTATAACGTCGAAGCTTCCAAGTTGCATTGGCGTGAGGTCAATATGAAAAATATGGTCGTTAAGATTCAACTGGCAGTTGCGTAGAACGGAATTAAGAATAATGGGTTCACCACTGGCAACCTCTACTGTCAAAGGTTTACCTAGTTTCGTTCTAGACACGCGAAGCATTGTCTCAAAAGACAATGACACAAAGCTCTTGTCGGCACCCGAATCAAAAAGAACAGATGCTGGCTGATTATTAATAAAGAACGTACCGTTCACCACCTCGTTGTCTGCTTGTGCTTCTTGTGCATTCATGTTAAAGACTCGACCTCGAGCCGGTGCCGGATTCTGATTTGCATTCTGGTTCTGGTTGACTAGTCTTGGACACCGATTTCTGTAGTGGGTCAGATCCCCACAATTATAACATGCACCTGGTGGGTAGTTTGGTCGTGCAGCCTGACCCTGTTGTTGAGCAACCTGTTGAGCAGGGTTCTGGACTGCGTGATTCTGAGCAAACCGACAAACATTGGCAAGATGACCTGATTTCCCACAGTTAGTACAGAAACGGCACTGATATTGCGGCTGATGGTGACTGTTGCATTGATTGCACAAAGGTGCACTTCCTGAATAGGGTTTCTTTGCTGGAGGCTGGTTGGGAGCTGCCTGGTTAGCTTGGGCAGTCACAGCAAAATTTTGGGAAGCCTTACGCTTCCTTGATCCCCTTGAGGAACCAGAGTCCTTTCCCTTCTTGTTCTGACCTTTCTTACTGTCCTCCTTGTCTGCCGTCTGCTTCTTGCCCTTGTCACCCTTCCTGTGTAGTTTATTCTTTCGGATCTGCGACTCAGTTAACGTCGCCGATAACTCGATTGCCTGACGGAGTGTGGTAGGGTTGCTACCAGTAAGGATATCTTGTACTGAGTCAGGTAGGCCGTCGATGTATCTTTCGATGGCCTTATCGAGTGGGGTAACCATAGTCGGGCAAAGAAGACTCAGCTCCTCAAACCTATCTGTATAAGCCCTGTGCTCGCCACTATCTTGCTTCAACACATCAAATTCTTTCTCCAACGCTCGTTGCTCATGACGAGGACAAAACTCCCTCATCATAAGAGCTCTCAGTTCAGCCCATGTTTGAGCTAGAGCAACTTCTGCACCTTGATCTCTCATAACCCCATTCCACCATGTTAGAGCCCTCTTCTGAAACACGCTTGAAGAAAACTCGACTTTGCGATTGTCAGGACACTGCACATGACGGAAAGTGTTCTCGATGCTCTCGAACCACTGAAGAAGCCCAGTTGCTCCTTCAGAACCACTAAACTTGAGTGGCTTAGCCTGGTTAAAATCCTTGTATTTGCATGTACCATTGTTATTGTTGGCCTGGTTCCATTGAGCAAAGAGATTCGGAAATTGAGCAGCCATCTGCTGCGCAATAATCTCCGCCAGCTCGGCAGTAGCTATCTGGTTGTCGCGTCGAGGAGGCATTCTAGAAGAGGAAAACATGAAAGGAAACGAGTGAGATGATTGGGTGTAGAGAATGAGATGAAACAGAATCAATAAAAGCAAAGATGGTGGTTATGCATCGCAAAGCAAACAAGCGACATGAAATGTCTAGTCAAAGTAAATGGGTCAGAATTAGTGTATCGCGAAGACATGCTCGCTTATAAGTGAACACTCACCCCAAGAGTTCCCAGGTAAGAGTGACTGGTCCGATTATGTGGATTTGTACGAACACTCTAGCCTTAGACAGAAAACCCAGGGTACAGGCATTCACTCTTCCAGTTCGCACGTGTTCACACTATTAACCCCACACTTTGACGAGATTTTTGAAAATTCAAAGGGGTTCAAAACCTTATAACAGAGGGTTCAAAACCTAGTAATCAATCATCCTAGAACAGATGATTAATTTTCAAAGCGGATTCGGAACCGAAGTTCCCGTTGTGGTTATCACCTAAGGATAGGTGATGTGCATGTTTTAAACTCTAAACACAAGATAACTTGTGTTAGGGTCCTAAAGTTATAGTCTAGGTCAAAGCATTACTGATACCCTAATTCCCTATAACCATTGGCTCTGATACCAACTCTTCTGTCACACCCCGACCGCGTATAACATGCAACCGCGGCGGAAAACGTCGGGGAGTGTTGTGGACAGAATTAAATTGTTTCATAACCATGGCATACAAGTTGTATTTTATTTATAAACAAGAGTAGTACATTGTTTCAAAACAAGAAATACCAAGTTCATAACATATTTATACTAGCCTATCTTCATTGTTAGGCACTAAGGCACAGGTCCGCCCTAGTAATGTGATCAACGCCTTATGGAACAACTCCTGAAAACACATGTGAAAGTAGGTACGTCAGCATAAAAATGCCTGTGAGATACATAGGTTTTGTGAAAATGTGGTTCATGACTTGAGTTTAGAGAATGTTTAATAACAGTCAGTCATGAACCTTGTACTTTGTCTTGCTTTGTAAATCATTTGAAAAATGATAACATCAGATGATATATATAGATAAGTGCAAGGTTAAACGAGTAACCAAGTAAAAGGAGTTGAATATGTTCAGCTGTTTTTGTAAGATGATGTTTTATGAACAGTATGTTATTTGTGTAAAATGTTATATGTTTAAACTGAAATGATTTAGATAACGCTAAAATATGTAATATTATACAAACATTTATATATAGGAAGTACCAGCGGCGTATCCACCATGTTTGCATCATATTATATACTCCACGTTACCCGAACCATTTACCCAAACCAATCCACCATGTAAATTGTTCATGTATAAACCAGATGTCAAGTGTTATTGTGTAAACCATGTCAAATGTCTATGTTCAATGTAAACCACCAAATGTGTATGTCAGTGTCAACGTGTTTATGTTCAATGTAAATCATGTAATGTGAAATCCCAAAATGTATCATGTATGGTAAGCGAAATGTATCAACTTAAACCATATGCACAAAACAAGTCGTTGAAGTAAAACGTGGTTTAAATCAACATTATGTTCTGTGGAAAATGCATGCTCAATTGATATTAACATTTATGCGGTATTGTAAACTATGCATACATCCAAGCCTTGAGACTGCGGCGATAAACCCTTAAACAAATTAAAGGTTTATCTAAGTTATGTATATCGAATTCGGTCATTCCTTCCAGTCCTATCAAACCCAGGACTTCAGGAATGGGAGTTGTCAATTCCTATGGTACCACTACCTACTAACGAACGGCGTAGCTAATGTTAATGAATGTATTGTCCCATGTTAAACAAACCAAATGTCATAACAAAATGAAGGCATGTGCCCATATGCTGAGTAAACATATGC
Organism: Helianthus annuus; assembly: GCF_002127325.2. Taxonomy (NCBI): domain Eukaryota; kingdom Viridiplantae; phylum Streptophyta; class Magnoliopsida; order Asterales; family Asteraceae; genus Helianthus; species Helianthus annuus. Next base: position 84,214,031 of record NC_035437.2, read on the forward strand.
AGCAGAAATGTTTATGTAAATCAATGTGTCCATATGCTGAGTAAACATATGCAACAGAAATGTTCATGTAAATCAATGTGTCCATATGCTAAGTAAACATATGCAACAGAAAATGTAATGTAAATCAATGTACTAAGTACGCACACAATGGGCATACTTAGCATGAAATGTAATGAAATCATGTACTATAATGTACTAACAACATAGCAGGCATATGACGTGAAAACATGGAAAGCATGAAAGTAACAGATAGGCACATGTGTTTCACCCCAAAACAGTTTGGAAAACAGTAAAAGATGGGGTTCTATGTACTCACTTGAGGTTGCTTTGTTGTTCTTGTGAAATAATCAGGAAATGCGAGAGATCACGGAATATCAACGGCACCTAATAGGTAGCTATGTTAATATACCGGACCAAATCGGAAGGATCGGACAGTACGCGGGTTCGCAAACCAAACGAGTATGGAGACTCGTGTAATATGGCTTGACAAAGCCTACATACTAAAATGAAACTTATCCTAAGTGCTTACGGTCCATCACGACCCGTTTAGGTAGCTTATGCTACCCTAACGCGTCGTTCGCGTAGAACGCGTTCGGAACGCCTAACATCGTGACTACAAGGTATAACCTCGAAAGGTTATAGCTATGGTCACCTAATGTGTTTGGTCGGATCCTAATGATCGACCAAATGGGTCAGGTTCGAAAGCATAAGCGATGGTTTAGATCGCTTACCTTACGACCCTATATAAGCACTAAACTAAAAGTGACGAGCTAAGCATGTTTGAACATGCTTAACTAAGCTTAGAAAACAGTTTTGGCATCAAAACAAACGGCTTTGACGCCCACGAGTAGTTTGGTTACAAAATACGCAAGAATGCGCATTTTGGCCGAAACTACGACTCGTCACTGAGCCTAGATAACGGGGTAATCAGTAGGTATGGTCACTACGGACCATAACCATCGTGATCACGCTCACGTTATGAAGTTCCATGAACTTCGCATCGACCATAAGCTGGTCAATGCAGAAAGTCAACTAAACGTCGACTTTCGGACTCGAAAAGCGAATAAAAGAGCGAAAGAAGACTTACGGAGGGTCCCCGAGTGCTAATCAAGATCAAATAGCTCAGGTATGAAACAATGGTTTCAACTTAGAGCTTTAGATCTGATTCTTGTGGGTTTTTACACAAATGGGGGGGGGGTATTTATAGGAAAAGTGGAACCGTTAGGATCGTTTTATCGAATATCGTGCCTTGATCTCGTGCGTACATGTGTCCAGGGGTTAAATACACTGAATTTGGCCCTTGGCCTTTCATTGGGTGAAAAGGCATTCGACCCTTTCGCAATCTGAAGAGCCAATCAGCATTAAATGTTGATTCTGCTGATCTGGGGACCCTTTACGGACCGTATGGGTTTTGCCTTACGGTCCGTAAGGCCCTAGTTTGGCAGAATTACAACTTTAGTCCCTGCAGCGCTAAAACTTGGTATTTGATGCGTTTTTGGCACGTTTAAGCTCCGTTAACCCCAATTCAAAGCTCTAAAATGAAGTTAAAGTATAGGGGACCTAAAATATGCTCAAAAATATGTCGGATGTCGGTTCGTTTGGCCGTACGGTCGCGATGTTCGGTTAATTACGACGGAGTGCGCATAAGCGCGAAAGACGATCCAAAAGACGCGACGAATGGATTTTTCTTATGCCAAACACTTAGGCATAATATAAGGATGCTTACATAAATTTTTGGATGTCCGGATGTATTCAGAACGTCAGTTATGCGCGAAAGTGCAAACTTGTGCACTTTTTGACATTTTTGGCCCCTGAATGATCTAAAAGTTTGTTTTAGCATACCAAACCCCTCAAAGCCTATTTCTAAGCCATGTAAAGGATATTTATGGTATGTTTAACTTATGGACATGTTCCGGAATGTTCGTTACAGTTCAAATTGGCATACTTTCGCAGTTTGTCAAGTTTAGTCCCTGTAAGCGAATTAACTTGTTTTTTGCCATACCAAAGCCTTCAAAACTTATTTCTAAGTTATGTAAAGGTTATTTAAGGTATGTTGAGTATATGTTGATGTTCCGGAGTATTTGTCGCATTAAACTGAGTACGTTTTTGCACCAGTTTGCGTATAATTCTCTAGAAAGCGATGTAGAGTTTGAAATTGAACAAAAGTCAAAACACGAAAAATGTAAAGCACGACGAAACAAACATTGGGATCAAATAACATTATTTTATTGATAATTGAACTGTTCACAATGATTACAGGCACAGATGTTACATTTTCCATCTGCTAATTAGTAGGAATTATTAGTGTCTTAAAATTTAGCACAGATGAACATATAAATTGCTACAACATACAAACATAACCAAAATTGTCGATTTCTCGACTTTCATTTTGTTATTGTATATTGTATATGCCTCCGTACACACCATATCTTACAAGGTTTTATTCCCCATTTTACAGAATCAGTTTTTACTATATTAGTTATAATACAGACAAACTTTTTCCAGCCCTTCCTATCTTTTGGTCCACTGGCAGTTTTTTTTTTTTTTTTTTTTTTTTTAGTAACGACGCTCCCTCTCGTCATACTTCCAAGAGATCTGCTCCCCCATTTCCCTGATCCTATTCCCGGTGCCTATCAGTTCTTCACCGAACTGACGTAACTCAGCTAAATTTTCATAGCTCATTGGCGGATTAGGGATAGGTTCTGGATCAAACTGTGGGAGAAAACTATAGGGACTATTAACTATATTTTGGAATTGCCAGTCATTAGTCCACCATTCCTCCATTTGTCCTAATGGTCTAGTGTGAACTAGTGGGTTTGGAATAGCTGGTCCTAGGTTTAGTGGAAATTGGGCTGTAACAGGATAAGAGAAAAGAGTATCATTGATAGGCTCTATAACATCACAATTATCTAGTAGGCGGTCTATTTCGTCTTGGAACGTGATTTCCTCAGAATGTTTAGAGCTTTCTCCGATCTCTATTCCCTTTTGCTTAAGATCTATTCCTATTTCCTTTTCTAGTAGTTTCGAACTTTCTCCAATTTCTATTTCCTTTCCCTTGTTCATGCTCACAGGATTTTCTATTTTAGGAAGTCTCCTAGTAGTTGGTTTCCTATGGCGTACTTTCCTCCACCCCACGTATCTTCTTTTCTTTTTAGGTTTGGCTTTTTCCAACGGTGGAGCTTTGAATTCCACAGGTTCTTCTATGTCAGCAATGTAACCGGTAAAGTCGTGAGAGACTTCAATAGGCACTGGATATAAGTTGAGATTCTGGAATGCTTCCGACATCTCATTCATGCTGCATAGTATATATGCAAAATACAAGAATGCAATGTTAAAACTTTGGAGCAAAGTTTAACAAACAAACACTGAAGTTTTATTGCATACCAATTTATACAAAGGACAACAGAAATAAACACACTAGGACTTTATTTATTTACTGGATTGTGATTTCTCTTACTAGACCCAACTTATCGGATATTTAGAGATTAGCATTTTCTGCTACCGTAGCTAGCATATAGAGATTTGCCTATTTCTTGTCTATTTTATCTTCCCAAGGTGTACTATTACCCAATTCTTGGACTTCTGGGTTAAACCTAACTCTCTTGGTTCGGGGTTTCTTTTTCTCCTGACTCTTTTTAAGTACCGAATCCCTTTTCTCTGGGGAAAGAGGATTTTCATAGTTTGCCTTGCGGACAAAGATTCCTTCTTCTAAAATTACCCATACTGTAACTACCAAATAATCAGTTAATAAAACAAATAATTACAGAATGATAACTAGTAGGATTAAGTATTTTGTCAAATACTTAATTCCGTAATAGGCTTAAATCAGTGGCTCGATCAGTGGCTCAATAGTTATTAATTATTAGTAATTAGCTCTGATACCACCTTCTGTCGCGGCTCCCCGACCCACCCTGGACGGAGTCAGGGGCCGCGAGCAGTCCCAGTGGTACCCGTGGTGTTTGATGGCAGCGGAAGTCTTTTTATTACAGGATCTTTTCACCGTAAAAAAATTGCTCGTTTAATATATTATACAAAGTTTTAGGGATAAATTCCCATAATTTACAATCAGTTGATTTCACACAGAAATCATTATTTGCCAAAACATGTTTTATTTATTTATTCACACTGAGCCACTTCTCTGAGCTTGTAGTGCTTTACTGCACTTTTCCTGGATCACACAGATCACCTGAAACATGTTTGAAAAAGGTTTTGTCAGCGGGGAAATACTGAGTGAATCATTATGTTTTCTAAAACGACCCGTTAGTTATTAATTTACAGTATTAAGAGTGATTACAATGTTTCTATCAACCAATTATCAAGAATGGGTATTTGTCACTCGACCGGATCTGTGACTGTGGTCATACCACTATTGGGTCCCGTCGCCCCAATAGTGACGGTTTACTCACACAGAGTAATAATCACTCACATAGAGTAATACTCACTCACATAGAGTGATAAAAATAGTAATGTGCACAATACCCCACATACCAGCTGTAATTTGGTGATTACAAAGACCTAATCCCTGTAATTATAACCTTGAAAATAATTTGAGGTATTGTAATACTTACTCACAAACTGTGAGAAAACAGTTTAAAAAGAAGAATGACTCACATTGCAGATTAACGAGCAAATAGATAAGCCTACTGATTAGCCTTGATTAAACCTAATTTAACACAATGCATACACAGGCAGGTTAGTAACTAATACAGCAATTACGTCAATTCACGAGATTAAACCTTCACAACGATTAATCAGTGCAATACTCGGTAATTCAATCGGATTCACAACGAATAACAGAGCATAGTCCGAATTCGAACAGCACTCTAATATTCAAGTCGAAATCACGACGAATAATCAAAGTACAAGCTCAATTGAGCAGCACCTGGACTATCGTTGGATAGTTATAATCAATCGGACGTTGAATCGTAATAGCGATCGAGTTATTACCCTGATTGCGGCAGCGTTTCGATAATCGTGTGTGTTGTGAATCTGTTTCGACTATAACTCAGTGCATAAGGTGAGTTTGGACGTCGAGGTAACACCAAAATTCAAGTGCCAACGTCCCCTATTTATATCTGAAAAATGTGCTCCCTCGCGCCACGCGAAGAAGACATGTGTACCCGTCGCGTGGCGCGACGGGTCTATTTCTTAGCCTAGGTTGTTTCGTGTCCTAGATAGCCTTGCTGAGTAAGTTAAACGAACAAATTTCGTTTCTATAGCAAATTTAGAGGATAAATGTCCACTAGGGTTTAACCCCCCCTGAGTTTTAGGGGCCCTGATCCTAATTCCGATTGTTACAAAAATTTTAGGGTTTATGCGGAATCACTTGGGTTTCTCAATTAGGGTTTCCTTATTACCTAATTACCATCCTAATTATGGATTTTAGTGACAGTTGTTACACTTTGCAAGCATTTTCCTTTTGTAAACACTCTTCTGTCATTTTCGAAATTTTTTCTTTCAAAATCTCATTTTCTTTTTCTAAATTTGTACATTTTTGAGAACGTTTTTCATCATTATCTTTCAAAATCTTTTCATTTTCTAGCATTTCTTTGCATTTTTCTTTGAAAACGTTTTCGATTTTAGTGAATTCAAGATCTCTTGTTCTGAACTTTTCGTCTTTCAGTACAAGCACTGCACATTTCCATGCATTTCTTGCACTGTTCAACAGTTTCGATTAAGACTTCAGAATCAGATTTTACCTCAGTGATTGGCACTTCGGTGTTGTTTGTTGTTTCAGTCTGATCAGCATCTTTTTTCTTTTCTTCTTCACCATCTGCTTCCAAACTCTCATCCTTCACTTCTCCTTCTTCTTTCTTCTTCATTTCTTCTTCACCAACCTACTGTTCTTCAGTAACAGCTTTTTCTTCAACAACTTCTTTAATCACCTTCGACTTTCTTAGCAACTTTCTTCAAATCATCAACCAGATTCTCAATGTTCTTCTTCATTCTTTCTTCATTCCTCTTCCTCAGTTTTGTTGTCATAGCATCTCTGATGATTTTATCCAGCCTTTTCATATATGTCTTGTCTTTTGCAACATTAGAATAATATTCGTCGGATCGAGGAATTACAAGAAGAACATCATCATGAACTATGTCACTTCTTGGAACGACTGGTTCACCTTGTTTGTTGACATAACATTCTTGTTTCTTATCCCATCTCTTGTTCGCAACAGCATTCTCATATTCTTCCTGCATTTTCTCCATTCTGCACCCCACAATCAATCTTTCTCTCTGAGTTTTCTCACTTAGAATCTCTTCTCGAGTTTTCTCTTTAATCTCAGTTGTGCCTTTTTCTTCTTGGTTTTCTTCATGAATTTCAGCAACAAGAACATGATGCTGGGCTTTTGATGCTTTTCTGCCATGAGCTGTTACAGGACGATCTTCATCTGGAAGAATCTGACTCCAATCATATCCTTCATCATCATGGATTACTGCATATGCTCTTGACTTTTCTTTTGGAGTATTTTCAATCATTTTTGGCTCTTCTTTGCTACGGTGGTAAATCGCCTTTCGATAATAATCATCATTGAAAGGTTTCTCAGTTTCGTCAACTTCAGAGTTTTTGCATTCTCTTTTGAAATGACCTTTTTGCTTACATCTGAAGCAGGTCACTTTGAATTTGTCGAATCCAAGCTTCGTTGACGGACCACCTAACGATTGCTTCCCGGTAATCTCCAAATATCTTTGAGCTCTTCGAATGCAACTTGCTAAACACCAACGGACGTCTATGAGCTCCATCTCTTCCAGATCAATCTGGTCGTAGTCTTCTTTGGTCAATTCGGAGTTTCCAATGCAAGGAAACTCATTTGCTGCTTTGCTGCATTGATGCTCATTGCAGGAGAATTCTTCAGTTTGAGAGCAATGTTGCACAGTATCTCCTCTGATTCTTCAGGATTAGATTTTGAAGATGAATGATATCCAAAATGATAACTTGATGAACTTGTTTGTGGTTCCTTCATCTTCTCACCACTGAATGCTGTCTTTGGTGAACTGACAACTTTCTCCAAAGGTACATTGCCTTTGTAGTATAGACCAACATTCTGATGATGCGATGAACCACTCATCTTGTTTTGCTTTTGTAGCTCCAGATCATGACTCTCAATCTTTTCTAACAACATATCAAGAGAAATCGTATCATATAAAGCATCATTTTTCAAGATGAAACCAAATGTTTGCCACTGATCAGCTCGTGGTAACGCTTCAATCACTTTATCAACGACTTCTTCTCTAGTTTTCACAATTTTAAATCTCTCTAGTTCAATTTTTAAATGTCAAAACCTCTCAATCATTTGCCTGACTGACTCTCCCTTTAAGCTATCGAATAAATCAAATTCTTTTTTTAATAACGCGATTTTGTTTTTCTGAATTTGTTTACCCCCCTTAGCTTTCGTTTTCAAAGCTTTCCATATACATTTTGATGACCCATCATGTATTAATAAAGAAAATATGTCATCTTGAACTGCTTGTTGGATAAAAGCAATCATCTTCTGTTCGTATGAAAATTTCTTTTTGTCTTCCTCTGAATAATCTTTGATCAGAATTTCTTCTCCTTTGTCATTTATTGGGTTATCATAGCCAAACTTCAGACAAAACCAACTCTCATGTGCATATGCCTTCGTCCAATTGACAAACCTCTCCTTCCACCAAACATAATCCTCAATGTTATTCAGCTTCGGAGGTTTTGAATAGGTTCCATATAAGTTGTCATGATTAATGTTGTCTTTGATAGTTTTTGTTATCGCTTTGGGTGTAGCCTCAGAACCTTCCACTGTATCCGAAGTAAACGCGTTGTAGAACGTATTGAAAAATTCTTCAGCCATGATGTTTTCTTCTTGAATCACCTTTTGATCACCTAGAATCTCCTTTTGATCACCTGAATCACACAAACAAACAATTAGCTCAAAAATTTATTCAACAACCTGAATCGGACGCAAGGTTGATCGATCGGACAGTTTGCTGTTCGATCGAACGGGGTGTTGTTCGATCGGTTGGTGTTTTGTCTAGAATAGAGTGAGTTGTTTGATCGGTCGTGAAAGCTGTTCGATCGGCTGGCGCTTCGCGACAAAAATTATGTTGTCTGTTCGATCCGACAGCGTGTTGAATTGTTTCACAAAATGACAATATTATGCTGTTCGATCGGACAAGATGTTGAATTGTTTCACAAAACGACAAAATATTATGTTGTTCGATCGGTTGGGCTAGCCGAACGGTTAGGCTATTCGATCGAACAGTTTGTTCGATCAAGTAATACTAATGTTGTTCGATCGGTTGGGAACCTGCTAGCCGATCGGTTAGGAACCTGCTAGCCGATCGGTTAGAATGATGTGCTGTCAGTCACAAAACGACAAAATTTTTGATCAATCGGTTGGCGTTGTCACTTTGACCAACAATCAATGCAAATTTAATCTCACATGCAACCTTTTGCCGACAATCAGAAATTAATCATTATCTTCAAAAATCTAATTTGACCGTTTCAATTAGTGAATTGACAGAATCATTAATCCTCATGCAATATCATTGAACCTCTAAAGCTTCACATGAAGAGTTAATAAGCTCAGTCTGATAGGACCGATTAGAATTTTGTAGACAATACACATGCAAACAAGATTAATGAACCACAAATGATTTTATCTTATCTCAAGTAATGGCCGACAACTAATTAAGAACAATACAATCTCATTGGACCTCAAATATTGATCACATGCATTCTAAACATCTTTTAAGCAAATGGCAGACAACTCAAATGGATTCTAAAATTTCATTGGGCCGATGACATTGATCTAAATGTTGATTGGGCCTTTGATATTAATGATTATATCTACTGCCTTTTAATGGCCGGCTGTTAAATGTGATAGGGCCGATACTATATGAAATCACATGAGCTGTTGTTGTATTCACGTGCAATACTGATAAAGTTTACTTACAATACAGAATGTGTTGACTTAAATGAAAAGTATTGCTAACCGATTGGTTGGAAATGTCGGTCGATCGAACAGTAATGCTAGCCGATCGGCTGGCTTGTTCGATTGGTCAGGTCAACAAAGTCAGAGTATTAAATGCTATTAAAGGTGTTGCAGGAACGAACAGGCTGTTCGATCGAACAGCGTGTTCGATCGGTCAGTAGTCAACAAAAGTCAATCAACTTAATGAAATGTATGGTGCAATGTAACGGCTAGGCTGTTCGATCGAACAGGCTGGCCGAACGGTTAGTCTTTTGCTGTTCAATCGAATAGGCTGGCCGAACGGCTGGTGACGAACAGTTCAGCAAAAACGATCACAAATACTCAGATTTCTCACAAACGGCATGGAATTTTGACCTGAAAATTTGTAGGCTTGTAGATCAGATACTTTCGCACAACATATCCAAAAATCAGCAATTTTTAACCATTAAAAGTCGTTTAATTTTGCGATTTTCTGTTAAAAACGTGAAGAAGATGAAGAGTGAAGAAATTTGACAAATTTGAATGAAATTTGGATCTGATTTTGATGATTTTCTGTGCGTAATCGTGCATTTGATCCGTGCAATTGAGCTCCTGCTCTGATACCACTTGTTAGGGCTGGTTTTGACTCCGAAACGATTGCGTAACCGAACGTGTGACGTGCGGAATCCATACACGAACGTAATCGAACACACGAGACGTAATATAATCTGTGATTCTATTCAAAAATATGAAATCGTACAAAGCACCTGAATCACGATGTCACTTTCTCTCTCTAGTTTCTCTCTCTAGGATCCAAGCTCTCCAAAGTCTTCTAATGAGCAAAGTGACAAAAGTTTAAAACTCTAAGCCCTAGAGTTCTATTTATAGGCCAAGGGGCTTAATGAGATTCCTCATTATTACAGAAATGCCACCTTGCCATTCTATCTAATATTACAATGTAAGCACTTGAATTCTTCAGTTTCTGCTACGAATGGAATTGACGGAGGCGATAGACATAAATGCACTAACATATATATATATATATATATATATATATATATATAGCCTTAAATATATTACTTTTAAGAAATATAAACTCCGGAAAATATAAAATCATAAGAAATGATTTTTGACATTAAACATAAAATACATAAGTGTTTACACCTACAACCATGTATACTTGCCTAAGTATACATTTGGAAAAATTACAAATATATTTATACTAAAATAATATTGAAAATATTATTTATTAAAAGTATAAATCGACGTTGACTTGGTCAAACTAATACAAAGACAAGTATACACAAATAATACAAGAATACATATACAAGGATAAGTTAAAAATATATTATTTATTTTTAACACATATCGTATACAAAGATTCAATATATGTTTATTTTATTTGAGGATAATATATATATATATATATATGTGGGATCGCTAAAATGAAAACCACCTCCACTTGTAAAAACCACGAGAACCACTTTCTGGCCATTAGATCAAGATGATGGATGGATGAGATTAAAAGTAGTTAAAATTAATATTAAAAACTTTTTGTCTTATTATGTTTTTAATATTTTATTCTTAAAGGGTATATAAGTAAAATTGTCTTTTTTGTTTTTTTTTATATATATTAATTTTAAATTACCTTTTTTTTCCTATTCATTAATTACTTTTTTGACTTAATTACTTTTATTTATAAATAGATTTTTTTGTTAAACAATTTTTTGAAATCAAATTTTTATTATAATTTTTTTAATTTTTAAGATTTTTACGCCCGGCCTTTTCACGCCTTGTTTTTTGACGCGTCGTTTTTAGGCCCGGCTTTTTCACGCGTCGCTTTTTCAACGCGCCGTTTTTACGTTTTACGTCCCGGTTTTTTACGTTAACGTTATTTACGTTTTACGCATCGGTTTTTTACGTTTTACGCCCCGGTTTTTTACGTTTGTCACACCCCCAAATTCCACCTGCGGAGCATCATCCGCTTGAGGGCGTGACTGACCAGGATCCGGCCACCAATTATACTGAGCATTGATTAATAGAAGAAATATTTGCTATCCAAAGTAGTTAGCAACATCGTAGTTTAAGTTCGAAAATTTGTTTAAACAAAACAGCGGAAACATAAACCAAATAGTTTTAAAGACAGTTCATAGTTCAAGATAGTTAAAACCCAACACACGGGTTTTGACGACCACTACACATTCCCAAGCAGCAAGCTCCTCAGTCACTGGTTACCTGCAAAGCATGCAGTAAGGTGTCAACAATAATGTTGAGCGAGTTCACTAGTTGTCCAGTTTTAATTACCAAAAACTTGTTTCACCAGTTAATTTATCCGTTTATACATGCCATGGGGAGCTACCCCAAAAGTTAGCGACTAAACTGTTTTTCCAATACCGAACACTAGGTAACCGTTTGCGTTTCCGCAGGATGCCCCGATGTCAATGTTCTATCATCATTGATGGATGCCTGAGTACATTAGTTCACGACCGATCCCATACCATGGCACGGTGTGAGGTTGGTAAGACCTAAATAGCGCTATCAACTAATAACCCGTTCGCCTGGCCCCGGCGACTAATCGGTATTATGTAGTAGGGACTTGAGTGATAGAGTTTCGTTTAGTGCCGTTTGTTGCAATCCGTATAAACAGTAATTAACTAAAGGTTCCCAATAACAAGGGAAGTAAAGTAAGTTGTATCCCTCATAAGGGGATAGTGTTGTTTGTAGTTCCGTTTCCCAAACCACCGGGAACGCATGCTTTAGGTTGTGAACTCACCTTGGGTTGCTCGGTAGATTAAATACCCGGGTCAATCACGTTGGTCACCACGTCCTCGCATGGTTACCAAATATAGGTCAAGTTGGGGTACAAGTAATCACGTATAGCAAACACGTAGAGACACACTTAGCATGCATACATTCAAACAGTTGGGTTATTGGGCCTGCCCTAACATATTCACAAACAAACAGTAACAGAAACGCATGCAGCCCAGTCAACAGATAGCCCAACAAGTTGTGGCCCAATAACACGTAGGCAGCCCAGTCGAGACAAGGGGGGGGGTCTCGACTCGAGAATACACGGTCTCGAGTCGCAACCAGGAGATCTCGAAGAATCACGTTTTGGTCTCGAGTGTGCTGCTTGCGAGTCGCAATCTCAGAAGTCTCGAGCCCAGTCTCGAGTCAAGATCATGTCGTCTCGAGTCGAGACTTAGTCGGTCTCGAGTCCCTGAAGCCCGTCTCGGTTCATCATGCTTTGGTCTCGAGTCGCAACCAAGGGTTCCGACTCGCAACCATGATTACGTGCACAGAAAACCTTCTAGAACCTGTCAACATGTACTATCCAATAGAATTCTGTTTTCATGAAATTTTGTACTAACCAACCATATTGCAATAACATGTTTCCTTGTCTAATTACCAAGCAAAACGGATCAAACAACATGATTTTTAAATATTCATATCACCTTCAACATGTTCTCACATATTCAAGCCACATTCAAATAGTTCATCACTTTAGGGTTTTCTACTTCTAACAAAACCTCCTATGTTGCATCGAATTTATTAAAATAGTGAACATCAACCGGAAATGCATTTAAAAATCACGTATTCGAATCACATATTCATTCAAACTCATATATATTGCAAGGCATTTGTTCATTTCTACATTTACAAGTCAAGCTAGTATGATAACCATCAACATCTTATGCATCAAAACCTTATTCATCACATAAGCATCATTTAGTAACAAGTAACCATTTTCTTTATCAAACAATCACTAGATCAACAAGTACTTTGCTTAAACAACAATAATAACATCAACTATACAAGGAAAGGCACATTTGACATGCATATGATTTAACAAGCAACCATATACAACATTATCATCACTAACCGGTTAGATGTTGGGGTACAAAAGATTGATGAACCAAGTTCCGAGTGATGACCTCGAGCTAGTCCGAAAGCTTTTTGGTTGTCGCCGGTCTGATCCGAGAGAGGGAAGGAGAGGAGAGGGTGTGATGTTAGGGTTTTAGGGTTTTAGTGAAGGAGAGAGTGAGGGTGAAATGAGGGAGAGTGTAAAGGAGAATGTGTGGGGATTTTGGGTTTTTATACCCGTTTCAAGGCCGGTACACCCCTAGTGGGTTTGGTTCCGAGTGGTATGGCCCAACCGGCCCAAATGTTCATTGTTCACTCGAGACCGGGAGTGGTCTCGAGTCGGATCCTTGGGGTCTCGGCTCACTTGTAATCACACACACACATATATATAATATACATACATACAACACGTAATAACAGATAATTCATAGTTTTCATTTAATAATATATGTACACACAATGTTACATCAAGAAAGTTGCCCGGGAAAACCCGAAGTGTCACATTATCCCCAAGTTTTAAGAACTTTCGTCCCGAAAGTTAAGGCAGTCACTGTCAAGCTAGTATGAGTGAGAACGTTTCAACGGGGTGTCACATCATCCCCCCGTTAGTTTGGAATTTCGTCCCGAAATTCGGTTGTAGCTTCAGTGCTGGGGTTTTCGTTTGGGAACAACTGGGGATACTTGTGCTTCATCTGGTCTTCCCGCTCCCAGGTAAACTTTGGGCCACATCGCGAGTTCCAGCGGACTCGTACAAGAGGTATCTGGCTACGTTTGAGGGTTTTGATCTCTCGATCCGTGATCTCAATCGGTTCCTCAGTAAAGTGTAGCTGTTCGTCAATAGTGAGTTCCTTGAAAGGAATTACAAGCGTTTCGTCTGACAAGCACTTCTTTAGATTAGATATGTGAAATACGTTGTGTACCGCACTCAGTTCTTCAGGCAGATTCAATCTGTAAGCAACCTTACCGATTCTCTCGGAAATTTCGAATGGTCCGATATATCGCGGATTAAGCTTGCCCCGTTTACCAAAGCGTACCACACCCTTCCAGGGTGAGACTTTAAATAGAACCCGGTCACCGACCTGGAATTCTAGTGGTTTCCTACGCTTATCAGCGTAACTCTTCTGGCGGTCACGAGTTGCCGCCATGCGCTGTCGGATCTGGGCAATCTTTTCCGTTGTATCTACCACCATCTCTGGGCCCGTGATTTGACTATCACCGACTTCCGCCCAGCAGAGAGGTGATCGGCATTTACGACCGTACAATGCCTCAAAAGGTGCTGCCTGAATGCTAGTGTGGTAGCTGTTATTGTAGGAGAATTCCACTAGCGATAGATGCTTCTCCCAATTCTTGCCAAAATCGATCACACATGCTCTAGGCATGTCTTCTAGGGTTTGGATGGTGCGTTCGGACTGTCCATCCGTTTGCGGGTGATAAGCGGTGCTCATGTCCAAACGTGAGCCAAAGGATTTGTGCATAGCTTGCCACAATTCCGAGGTAAAACGAGCGTCTCGGTCGGAAATAATTGAGGTTGGCACCCCGTGCCTCGAAACTACTTCCTTTAAGTAGACTTCCGCCAAGGTAGAAAACTTGTCTGTTTCCTTAATAGCCAAAAAGTGTGCGGACTTGGTCAATCGATCTACTATTACCCAAATAGTGTCATTTCCGCGTTGAGACCTAGGTAGCCCTGTAACAAAATCCATGGAAATTTGCTCCCATTTCCATTTCGGGATTTCTGGCTGTTGGAGTAGGCCTGCTGGCTTCTGGTACTCTGTCTTGACTCTTGCGCAAGTCAAACATTTGCTGACATATGTTGCTATGTGGGCCTTCATGCCAGGCCACCAGTATGTAGTCCTCAAGTCGTGGTACATCTTATCCGAGCCAGGATGTATTGAGTTGCGGGACTTGTGGGCTTCGTCCAACACGAGTTCACGTAAATCTCCATAGAGCGAAACCCAAATGCGCCCTGTTACATAGTAAGCGCCGTCTTCTTTTTGTTCTAATCACTGACTCGATCCCCGCAGGGACTCAGCCCTGATGTTTTCCGGTTTCAAGCTTCGACTTGAGCATTTCGGATCTGAGTAGGGAGGTTAGACTGGATGGTAAGTTGCAATGCTCGCACGCGCTTTGGTATAGTGTCCTTCCGGCTGAGGGCATCTGCCACGACATTGGCCTTGCCCAGATGGTACTTGATGGCGCATTCGTAGTCATTCAAGAGTTCGACCCATCGACGTTGTCGCATGTTCAATTCCTTTTGCCTAAAGATATGCTCGAGACTCGTGTGATCGGTGTAAATAGTGCACTTGGTACCGTACAGGTAATGTCTCCATATCTTAAGAGCAAAAATCACTGCTCCCAGTTCCAAGTCGTGCGTAGTGTAGTTTCTTTCGTGCGTCTTAAGTTGTCGAGAAGCGTAGGCAATAACTTTCTCGCGTTGCATCAACACACAACCGAGCCCATGGATAGACGCATCACAGTAAACCACAAAGTCGTCAGTGCCTTCAGGCAACGAGAGAATAGGAGCACTACAGAGATTATCCTTTAGTCTTTGAAAGGCCGACTCCTGAGCTCCATTCCACTTGTAAGCAATGCCTTTCTGAGCGAGAGTCGTGAGGGGTTGAGCAATCTTTGAGAACCCTTTGATGAATCTGCGGTAGTATCCTGCTAATCCCAAGAATTGGCGAACTTCGGTTGGAGTCTTGGGCGTAGGCCAATTCTTTATCGAGTCGATCTTAGCGGGGTCGACGTGAATCCCGTCCTTATTGACCACGTGCCCAAGGAAATGGACCTCTCGAAGCCAGAAGTCACACTTCGAGAATTTGGCGTACAACTGCTCATTGCGTAAGAGTTCGAGGATAAGGCGTAGGTGTCGTTCATGCTCTTCTTGACTTTTCGAGTAGATCAGGATGTCGTCGATAAACACAATCACGAATTTGTCGAGGTAAGGCTTACACACTCGGTTCATGAGATCCATGAAAACCGCAGGCGCGTTAGTCATTCCGAAAGGCATGACGAGGAACTCGTAATGACCATAACGAGTCCTGAACGCAGTCTTAGAGATGTCTTCATTACGAACTCTCAGCTGATGATAGCCTGATCACAGGTCAATCTTAGAATAGTAGCTCGATCCTTGCAACTGATCGAACAGGTCGTCGATGCGCGGGAGAGGGTAACGATTCTTGATGGTAACCTTGTTCAGCTCACGATAGTCGATGCACATTCGGAATGTGCCATCCTTCTTCGTAACAAAGAGTACTGGTGCTCCCCAGGGTGATGAGCTAGGACGGATATATCCTTTATCCAATAGTTCCTGTAATTGCGTAGAGAGTTCCTTCAGTTCTGCAGGGGCTAGTCGATAAGGCGCACGAGCTATGGATGCTGCTCCGGGAGCTAGCTCGATTTGGAATTCGACCTGACAGTGGGGAGGGAGTCCAGGTAGTTCCTCAGGAAATACCTCGGGGTAGTCACGTACTACAGGAAAATCTTCAATTCTCTTTTCCTTTTCGTGGGTGTCGGTGACAAGTGCTAGGATAGCGGTGTGCCCTTTTTGTAAACACCTCTGGGCTTTTAGAAGCGAGATAATGCCTGTGACTTCTCCGCCTTTGTTACCTTGAACGATGAGGGGTTTGCCAGAACGACGAGGAATACGAACCGCTTTCTCTTGACAGAGGATCTCAGCGCGATGTTTGGATAACCAATCCATGCCGATGACGACGTCGAAGCTTCCAAGCTTGACGGGGAAAAGGTCGATACTAAACGTCTGACCAGACAATTCTAGTTTGCAGTCATGGATCACGTGCGAGGCCTCGATGTTCCTACCATTGGCTATCTCGACGACGTGCTTAGAACTTAATAATGCAGGCGGGTGCTTAAGTTTCTTACTAATACGAAGGGATACATAACTAGCATCGGCTCCAGAATCAAATAACACAGAAACATAACGATCATCAAGTAGGAACTTACCCGCCACGACGTTGGGGTCGTTCCTTGCTTCTCCAGCTCCAATCACAAAAGCTCTTCCCCTTGCACCATTCCCAGCATTGTTGTTCTGCTCATTGTTCCCAGCTCCCTGGTTGTTGTTGCGATTCTGATTCAGTTCAGGGCAATCCTTTCGCATGTGCCCTGTTGCCCCACATTTAAAACATCCGCGGTTGTTTCCCTGCTGCTGTTGCTGTTGGGGTTGTTGCTGATTCTGCCTCGCCGGGAACTGACTTCTACAATCCTTGGCTTCATGCCCCATCTTGTTGCATCGCTGGCACTGACCTTTGTTACATGCCCCATTGTGGTGCCTGTTACACTTGTTGCACTTAGGGTAGCTTCCCCGGTAGCCACCCTGTTGCTGGGGGCCTTTGTTGTTCTCAGTTTTCCTTTGCTGGGCTGGGGCCCGAGTAGAGTTAGCATCCTTGCCCTGATTTCCATCCCACTTTCGTTTGCTATCACTAGAAGTTCCTTCCACAACACTGATCCTTTTGGGCAACTTGCCCTCTTCCACAGCCTGGTTGGTGAGTTTGTGGGCAAGACGAACCACGGGCTGTATGGTAGTGAGGTTGGCCGAGGTCACATGGCTCCGGATTTCTGGGACTAAGCCTTTGATGTACAATTCGATCCTTCGATACATGGGTCGGGACATGTTTGGGCAAAGTGCAGCATAGTCGTTGGACAGCTTGGTGTAGGTCTCAATCTCTGACCCAACCATCTTGAGACCATAGTACTCGTCCTCGAGTTTGTGGATGTCATCCCTGTGACAATATTCTTCCTTGATCATATCCTTGAAATCTTCCCATGCAGTAGCATTAGCAGTCTCCAAACCAAGCATTTGAATTTGCGCTTTCCACCACGAAAGCGCGCTTCCCTCAAGAGTACCAGTAGCAAACTTCACCCAATTAGCAGGGGGACACTCGCAGACAGCAAAGACAGCTTCGACCTTCTCGATCCAGTGCAGTAGCCCTATGGCACCCTCGGTGCCATTGAAAGGAAGAGGTTTGCAATCCATGAAGGTCTTGAAAGTACAAACACGTGGTTGCACAGGCGCATGCTGACCTGTTGTGGGAGCGATACGAATAGGTTTAGAGGTGGAAAGACGATGCGATGGTAGGAACTATACATCCTAAAACAACGAGTTTTACCTCCAGGGTGAGCTGCGAAAGGTGCAGCCACCGTGTTGATCAGGTTAGTGAACTGAGCCTGAGTCATGTTGACGTTTCCTCGTCCGCGTCCACTCATTGTCTTCATAGCCAGAAAACATAGTATGAGTGTGATGTCGTAATATAGCGAGAATGAGATAGAAGGGGGAAGGCATATCTATCTAATTAGGCAAACTAGTACGTATAGTAGAGCAGAAAGCATAAGACAAACAAGCAAGTAAACATGGGTCCGAGCTATGAGGTCAGATAAGTCGAGTCTTGCACTTGGAGTGTAGTGTCGTCACGAGTCACGGGTTATAGTCTGGTTTTTCTCAAAAAGATTTTCCCCTTTTTAAAACCAGTTCACTATAACCAATGGCTCTGATACCAATCTGTCACACCCCCAAATTCCACCTGCGGAGCATCATCCGCTTGAGGGCGTGACTGACCAGGATCCAGCCACCAATTATACTGAGCATTGATTAATAGAAGAAATATTTGCTATCCAAAGTAGTTAGCAACATCGTAGTTTAAGTTCGAAAATTTGTTTAAACAAAACAGCAGAAGCATAAACCAAATAGTTTTAAAGACAGTTCATAGTTCAAGATAGTTAAAACCCAACACACGGGTTTTGACGACCACTACACATTCCCAAGCAGCAAGCTCCTCAGTCACTGGTTACCTGCAAAGCATGCAGTAAGGTGTCAACAATAATGTTGAGCGAGTTCACTAGTTGTCCAGTTTTAATTACCAAAAACTTGTTTCACCAGTTAATTTATCCGTTTATACATGCCATGGGGAGCTACCCCAAAAGTTAGCGACTAAACTGTTTTTCCAATACCGAACACTAGGTAACCGTTTGCGTTTCCGCAGGATGCCCCGATGTCAATGTTCTATCATCATTGACGGATGCCTGAGTACATTAGTTCACGACCGATCCCATACCATGGCACGGTGTGAGGTTGGTAAGACCTAAATAGCGCTATCAACTAATAACCCGTTCGCCTGGCCCCGGCGACTAATCGGTATAATGTAGTAGGGACTTGAGTGATAGAGTTTCGTTTAGTGCCGTTTGTTGCAATCCGTATAAACAGTAATTAACTAAAGGTTCCCAATAACAAGGGAAGTAAAGTAAGTTGTATCCCTCATAAGGGGATAGTGTTGTTTGTAGTTCCGTTTCCCAAACCACCGGGAACGCATGCTTTAGGTTGTGAACTCACCTTGGGTTGCTCGGTAGATTAAATACCCGGGTCAATCACGTTGGTCACCACGTCCTAGCATAGTTACCAAATATAGGTCAAGTTGGGGTACACGTAATCACGTATAGCAAACACTTAGAGACACACTTAGCATGCATACATTCAAACAGTTGGGTTATTGGGCCTGCCCTAACATATTCACAAACAAACAGTAACAGAAACGCATGCAGCCCAGTCAACAGATAGCCCAACAAGTCGTGGCCCAATAACACGTAGGCAGCCCAGTCGAGACAAGGGGGGGGTCTCGACTCGAGAATACACGGTCTCGAGTCGCAACCAGGAGATCTCGAAGAATCACGTTTTGGTCTCGAGTGTGCTGCTTGCGAGTCGCAATCTCAGAAGTCTCGAGCCCAGTCTCGAGTCAAGATCATGTCATCTCGAGTCGAGACTTAGTCGGTCTCGAGTCCCTGAAGCCCGTCTCGGTTCATCATGCTTTGGTCTCGAGTCGCAACCAAGGGTTCCGACTCGCAACCATGATTACGTGCACAGAAAACCTTCTAGAACCTGTCAACATGTACTATCCAATAGAATTCTGTTTTCATGAAATTTTGTACTAACCAACCATATTGCAATAACATGTTTCCTTGTCTAATTACCAAGCAAAACGGATCAAACAACATGATTTTTAAATATTCATATCACCTTCAACATGTTCTCACATATTCAAGCCACATTCAAATAGTTCATCACTTTAGGGTTTTCTACTTCTAACAAAACCTCCTATGTTGCATCGAATTTATTAAAATAGTGAACATCAACCGGAAATGCATTTAAAAATCACGTATTCGAATCACATATTCATTCAAACTCATATATATTGCAAGGCATTTGTTCATTTCTACATTTACAAGTCAAGCTAGTATGATAACCATCAACATCTTATGCATCAAAACCTTATTCATCACATAAGCATCATTTAGTAACAAGTAACCATTTTCTTTATCAAACAATCACTAGATCAACAAGTACTTTGCTTAAACAACAATAATAACATCAACTATACAAGGAAAGGCACACTTGACATGCATATGATTTAACAAGCAACCATATACAACATTATCATCACTAACTGGTTAGATGTTGGGGTACAAAAGATTGATGAACCAAGTTCCGAGTGATGACCTCGAGCTAGTCCGAAAGCTTTTTGGTTGTCGCCGGTCCGATCCGAGAGAGGGAAGGAGAGGAGAGGGTGTGATGTTAGGGTTTTAGGGTTTTAGTGAAGGAGAGAGTGAGGGTGAAATGAGGGAGAGTGTGTGGGGGTTTTGGGTTTTTATACCCGTTTCAAGGCCGGTACACCCCTAGTGGGTTTGGTTCCGAGTGGTATGGCCCAACCGGCCCAAATGTTCATTGTTCACTCGAGACCGGGAGTGGTCTCGAGTCGGATCCTTGGGGTCTCGGCTCACTTGTAATCACACACATATATATATAATATACATACATACAACACGTAATAACAGATAATTCATAGTTTTCATTTAATAATATATGTACACGCAATGTTACATCAAGAAAGTTGCCCGAGAAAACCCGAAGTGTCACATTATCCCCAAGTTTTAAGAACTTTCGTCCCGAAAGTTAAGGCAGTCACTGTCAAGCTAGTATGAGTGAGAACGTTTCAACGGGGTGTCACATCATCCCCCCGTTAGTTTGGAATTTCGTCCCGAAATTCGGTTGTAGCTTCAGTGCTGGGGTTTTCGTTTGGGAACAACTGGGGATACTTGTGCTTCATCTGGTCTTCCCGCTCCCAGGTAAACTCTGGGCCATGTCGCGAGTTCCAGCGGACTCGTACAAGAGGTATCTGGCTACGTTTGAGGGTTTTGATCTCTCGATCCGTGATCTCAATCGGTTCCTCAGTAAAGTGTAGCTGTTCGTCAATAGTGAGTTCCTTGAAAGGAATTACAAGCGTTTCGTCTAACAAGCACTTCTTTAGATTAGATATGTGAAATACGTTGTGTACCGCACTCAGTTCTTCAGGCAGATTCAATCTGTAAGCAACCTTACCGATTCTCTCGGAAATTTCGAATGGTCCGATATATCGCGGATTAAGCTTGCCCCGTTTACCAAAGCGTACCACACCCTTCCAGGGTGAGACTTTAAGTAGAACCCGGTCACCGACCTGGAATTCTAGTGGTTTCCTACGCTTATCAGCGTAACTCTTCTGGCGGTCACGAGCTGCCGCCATGCGCTGTCGGATCTGGGCAATCTTTTCCGTTGTATCTACCACCATCTCTGCTGAGTGCGAATAACAGATGCAATCTGCTGCTCCAAGGTCGTAAGTCGGGCAGCATAGTCAGGAGGTAATGATCGAAAAGGCTGAAATGATGAAGATGTCTGACCAAGATATGGACCAAAAGATAGCTGAGCTTTCTCGAGCTCCTGGAGTCGCTGTGTATGGGAATCATGCTGATGGACAAAGGACATCAAGATGTCCTCTATGGTATGTCCCATATGGAATGGATGATATGGATCAGTGGGTGGCATCGGTGAGGAAGATGTCCAAAGCAGTGGCATGCTGGTGGGATCGAATGGTGCTACATGAACAGAAGATGGAACAGGTGTCATCTGAGGTACGAAAGGCATAGGCATCGGTATGTGCCCAAAGGGGTGGGCTGAAGAGCCCTCTCCAGGCCCTGCTGGAGGTACAAACGGTGGGATCTGAAATGAGAAATCAGTATGATGTGCCTCAGTGTGATGTGGTGGAAGTGGTGGAACATCATCGTCAGCCGGTATCCAACCGTGCTGAGCCTCCTCATCGGGTGGATCCATATGCTCTGCAAATAGAGCGTGCTCAGGCTCAATGGGTACAGGATCAAAAGGAGCAATGACAGGATCAACATGATCGACATGGTGGTCAACAGGAACGTCAGCAATCAAGGGTGGGTCAACAAAAGGATCAACAGCATGATCAGCAACTAACAAAGGGACATCATCAATAGGAAGATCGCCAACTGGCGGGTCAGCCAAAACGGGCTCGACAGGAATGTCAGCATGTACCAAGTCATGCTCATGTACAGGATCGAAAGCAGCTGCCTGCTCTGGGGCTACGGCAGGCTCCGGGTCGTCAAACGCCATATCAAAATCAAAGTCTGGATCAATGGGACCGATAGGGTCAGCAGGATCAACAGGGTCCTCTACAAGCTGGTCCATATGAACATACTCAATATCACGGTCAGGATCAAATCCTGGAGGGAAAACAGGATCCGAATCCTCAATAACGTCGTGCTCAAATACAAGGCTCGGAATGGGGGCGGCAGAAGATGCCTGATCAGGGTCCGAGTCATGAACAAAATGCTGAATGCTCACCTCGTGAGACGGAGCAGAAGCCACAGACTCAAAAGAGTCCGGGACTGGTGAGTGGACGGGCGAGTCTCCAGCTGGGGCATCAGCAATCATCAAGAGACCGCCAGCGGGTAAAGGGGCTGCATCAGGAACCTCGTCCTCAAAAGGCTCGTCCTCGTAGAGATCAATGTCGCCGTCAGCCTCGGCGTCTGGTAATAGCTCGTGTGCTGGGTAAGAAGCAAGAGGAATCGGAGCTGGAATCACAACAAGGGGAAGATACTCAGCAGGATCGCCATCAATAGGCTCATAGGCACCCTCGGGTAAAGCGAAGGGCAAGGAGTCATCAGTATGCTCATCAATGCCGTCGGGTAGAGCGAACGGCTGGAAGTCATCATCATCCGTGCTCGTATAATCTGAGGTATGCACCTCATGCTCCGATGACACAATGTCATCCGACACCATGAGCCTATTGATGGCGATCCTGCTGAGGATTAATGACCTCAAGTTTCCGCCTACCCATTCACATGATCTAAAAGTAACCCTCCTTACGCTAACCATACCATGTATCAAGTAATCATAATCATTGTAACATGTATTTCACCCCCGCAGTTTAGAAAACTGAAAACAGTTAAGAGAAAAGGGGGACATGAACTCACAGTGAGTGCGTCACAACACCAAGTAATCCAAATATCCAACTGCTGCGCAACGACCTACATGTGCTAATTCTATTAGACGGATGGCCGTGCTTTAGCTTTATAGCTTACATTTTTAGGAAACGGTTAGACAACCGCTTTGTGTATATACTTGGTAATTTACTTTCCTTCCCAAGGATGGGGGATTTAAATACATGTGTATTTATAACATTAAGTCTCACTTAATATATTTTATTTCTCATTCCAAAAATATAATTATTTTTCTCAAAAATAATATATTTTCTCTTTACATAATACTTTCCAAAATAATACGTTGACAATACATGCGTTTATGAATATTTCCGAATAAAGCGTAAGTTACGTTTTGGCGATTAAGCGGTAATAGTAATTACCGTTGTAACTTATATGTTTGTCGTATAAGCGTTGGTATTATTTTGGGTTCGACAAAGTTAGTAAATATTATTTTTACTCTAAAAATAATATTTATACATTTTCACAAAATAATCATAAACAGTGTTGTGAAAAATATATTTATCGAATAAATATTTATCACGTTTATTTTTGTGAAAATCCCACCTCCGATTATTTAATAAATAAAGTCATGGCGAAATATAGTTTGAAAACATCTCAAAATAGTTTAACACTTGTAAATAATTCTAAGTGTTATATTTTTAGAAAATTTCGCCAGAGTTTCCCTTGTAACCGGAGGTGGCCACGCTTTCAAGCGTATCATTTTCTTTTACAAAATCATTTCAACAATTCTTCAAATCAACCAAATCAATTTCCGATACTTCAAACTAGTTTCAACACATTAAACTCGTAGACTAGTATGTAAAATCACATTATTACATGAACTTGTAGTTTTTCTAAAACTATTGTGTAGATCTCGTTACATTTAGTGGATCTATGTATAAAATAGTTTAGTCTTGTAAAAACCCCGTTTTTAGAACAAATCACTCTTTACAACTTCCCGACAATTTTTGTAAAAATTGCTATTTTGTCGGACCTTTCGTTTCACAAGTGTTTATACACTTGTAGTTTTGTAAAAATCATATTTGTTATCATGTTATCCAACTTATATAAAACATGATTTTCTCGACACCCGGTTCTACGAATATACCACTTGTACATACGTAGATCGGCTCGTTTTAAATACTATTTTTCATGTCAAAACACTTTTACACAAGTTCATGTTTCTCGTGTGGTGGAGTTTCACCTTTTAACCCTTGTACGAAAGAAATAAGTGTATGTCAAGATTCGGGATCTTAACAAAGTCGGGTTAAGCGATGATAAGAGCCACCACATCGTAGATCGGGCCATAATAACCAACATATTCAAATACTACGACATTTACACGCGTTATATGCTTTTAACCAACGTTATTCAAGTTTTAGTAAACTTTTTAGATTCGAATGATGGGTTACCGACTTTTAACCGTCAAAAGTTCTTTTAACCACTTTAGATATGATTAAAAACGAGTTTTAAACAATATACCTCTAGCTCAAGGCTAGGGAAGAATCTAGTCGAAAACGGCGTGGATAAAAGCAAATGCACGAGGTCCTTTAGCTTCCGTTTGCTCCAAGCTTCGTTGTACGTGATCCCCGACACTAGAGTGCACTTGGAATGGCGAGACTTGAACTCGAAAATGGATGCGTGGGTGTGGCTATGTTCGGCCGAGAGAGAGAGCACAAGAGGGAGAGAGAGAGTTGTTGATTTAGTGTGTGTGTTTGTGTGTGTGAGAGTGTGAGTATATATAGAGAAAATCAAGGCTTTCGTCCATCGGTTCTCGAGACGTCTAGATATCCACAACTCCAATATAAAATTCAAAAAGGTGTACCATCTAGTTCCATCCCAATGGAACCGGCCCAAGGGGGGTGGGGTCGCCCGGTTGGGTCTCGATCGTTCAGTTACAGTTTAGTTAAGTTAAGTCGGTTAGGTTTAGGGATTAACCCCGTTAGTTGTTTAACGCGTTATAATGCGGGTGTTAGGGTAATCAGGGACCCTAACTGGCTCAGAAAAATACCAATAATATTTCTGGCAATATTTTTATGTTCCGGGTATAGTCCGGTTGTTCGGTTGGATAGTAATCCGTTAAAGTGCTTAAGTAATCCTTTAAGCGTCGTAAATAATATTTTTAGCGACACAATTTATTCTGCAAAGTGTCAGGAATAATTCCTCATGTTTTTGGCACTTTATTAATTAGCTAGAAGCTAGTATGTTGATAAAAATGCCGTGTTTTGTGCTTAGAGTACGTTTTAGGCACATCCAATCTCTGTATCTTATATCCTAGAGACGCAATTATACAACCCTTGTATCTCTACACAGACTATGGGTGTAGTAAAATATTTCTGGCTCATACAGGCCTTTAGAGGCAGTGTCTGCCTGATGCTGGCTATATCAGCATGTTCAATAGGTTATCCGTTCAAATGCTACTGTGCTTTTGTGCATCATGTTTGTCACTAAAGTTCAGTAAATAAGTAATGTAGTGACGGAAAAATCAAGGTATGATGCAGATATGTACATGTATCAAAAATCAAGTAGCAGTTTATCAGAAATCTCAGTTAAGCACAGTAATTAGGCAAAAATTAATAGTTAATTAAGTCGTACGGATACCTGGTTTTGTGAGGGTTGTCACAGTTACATGCCCCATTGTGGTGCCTGTTACACTTGTTGCACTTAGGGTAGCTTCCTCGGTAGCCACCCTGTTGCTGGGGGCCTTTGTTGTTCTCAGTTTTCCTTTGCTGGGCTGGGGCCTGAGTAGAGTTAGCATCCTTGCCCTGATTTCCATCCCACTTTCGTTTGCCATCACTAGAAGTTCCTTCCACAGCACTGATCCTTTTGGGCAACTTGCCCTCTTCCACAGCCTGGTTGGTGAGTTTGTGGGCAAGACGAACCACGGGCTGTATGGTAGTGAGGTTGGCCGAGGTCACATGGCTCCGGATTTCTGGGACTAAGCCTTTGATGTACAATTCGATCGTTCGATACATGGGTCGGGACATGTTTGGGCAAAGTGCAGCATAGTCGTTGGACAGCTTGGTGTAGGTCTCAATCTCTGACCCAACCATCTTGAGACCATAGTACTCGTCCTCGAGTTTGTGGATGTCATCCCTGTGACAATATTCTTCCTTGATCATATCCTTGAAATCTTCCCATGCAGTAGCATTAGCAGTCTCCAAACCAAGCATTTGAATTTGCACTTTCCACCACGAAAGCGCGCTTCCCTCAAGAGTACCAGTAGCAAACTTCACCCAATTAGCAGGGGGA
This sequence comes from Helianthus annuus, assembly GCF_002127325.2. Taxonomy (NCBI): domain Eukaryota; kingdom Viridiplantae; phylum Streptophyta; class Magnoliopsida; order Asterales; family Asteraceae; genus Helianthus; species Helianthus annuus. The sequence goes on from NC_035437.2 coordinate 84,240,391, forward strand.
CACTCGCAGACAGCAAAGACAGCTTCGACCTTCTCGATCCAGTGCAGTATCCCTATGGCACCCTCAGTGCCATTGAAAGGAAGAGGTTTGCAATCCATGAAGGTCTTGAAAGTACAAACACGTGGTTGCACAGGCGCATGCTGGCCTGTTGTGGGAGCGATACGAATAGGTTTAGAGGTGGAAAGACGATGCGATGGTAGGAACTATACATCCTAAAACAACGAGTTTTACCTCCAGGGTGAGCTGCGAAAGCTGCAGCCACCGTGTTGATCAGGTTAGTGAACTGAGCCTGAGTCATGTTGACGTTTCCTCGTCCGCGTCCACTCATTGTCTTCATAGCCAGAAAACATAGTATGAGTGTGATGTCGTAATATAGCGAGAATGAGATAGAAGGGGGAAGGCATATCTATCTAATTAGGCAAACTAGTACGTATAGTAGAGCAGAAAGCATAAGACAAACAAGCAAGTAAACATGGGTCCGAGCTATGAGGTCAGATAAGTCGAGTCTTGCACTTGGAGTGTAGTGTCGTCACGAGTCACGGGTTATAGTCTGGTTTTTCTCAAAAAGATTTTCCCCTTTTTAAAACCAGTTCACTATAACCAATGGCTCTGATACCAATCTGTCACACCCCCAAATTCCACCTGCGGAGCATCATCCGCTTGAGGGCGTGACTGACCAGGATCCAGCCACCAATTATACTGAGCATTGATTAATAGAAGAAATATTTGCTATCCAAAGTAGTTAGCAACATCGTAGTTTAAGTTCGAAAATTTGTTTAAACAAAATAGCAGAAGCATAAACCAAATAGTTTTAAAGACAGTTCATAGTTCAAGATAGTTAAAACCCAACACACGGGTTTTGACGACCACTACACATTCCCAAGCAGCAAGCTCCTCAGTCACTGGTTACCTGCAAAGCATGCAGTAAGGTGTCAACAATAATGTTGAGCGAGTTCACTAGTTGTCCAGTTTTAATTACCAAAAACTTGTTTCACCAGTTAATTTATCCGTTTATACATGCCATGGGGAGCTACCCCAAAAGTTAGCGACTAAACTGTTTTTCCAATATCGAACACTAGGTAACCGTTTGCGTTTCCGCAGGATGCCCCGATGTCAATGTTCTATCATCATTGACGGATGCCTGAGTACATTAGTTCACGACCGATCCCATACCATGGCACGGTGTGAGGTTGGTAAGACCTAAATAGCGCTATCAACTAATAACCCGTTCGCCTGGCCCCGGCGACTAATCGGTATTATGTAGTAGGGACTTGAGTGATAGAGTTTCGTTTAGTGCCGTTTGTTGCAATCCGTATAAACAGTAATTAACTAAAGGTTCCCAATAACAAGGGAAGTAAAGTAAGTTGTATCCCTCATAAGGGGATAGTGTTGTTTGTAGTTCCGTTTCCCAAACCACCGGGAACGCATGCTTTAGGTTGTGAACTCACCTTGGGTTGCTCGGTAGATTAAATACCCAGGTCAATCACGTTGGTCACCACGTCCTAGCATGGTTACCAAATATAGGTCAAGTTGGGGTACAAGTAATCACGTATAGCAAACACGTAGAGACACACTTAGCATGCATACATTCAAACAGTTGGGTTATTGGGCCTGCCCTAACATATTCACAAACAAACAGTAACAGAAACGCATGCAGCCCAGTCAACAGATAGCCCAACAAGTCGTGGCCCAATAACACGTAGGCAGCCCAGTCGAGACAAGGGGGGGTCTCGACTCGAGAATACACGGTCTCGAGTCGCAACCAGGAGATCTCGAAGAATCACGTTTTGGTCTCGAGTGTGCTGCTTGCGAGTCGCAATCTCAGAAGTCTCGAGCCCAGTCTCGAGTCAAGATCATGTCGTCTCGAGTCGAGACTTAGTCGGTCTCGAGTCCCTGAAGCCCGTCTCGGTTCATCATGCTTTGGTCTCGAGTCGCAACCAAGGGTTCCGACTCGCAACCATGATTACGTGCACAGAAAACCTTCTAGAACCTGTCAACGTGTACTATCCAATAGAATTCTGTTTTCATGAAATTTTGTACTAACCAACCATATTGCAATAACATGTTTCCTTGTCTAATTACCAAGCAAAACGGATCAAACAACATGTTGGATTGTCGTTGACCCTGAATGAGTCGATCAGAAGAGTCGTTTTCCAATTCAAAGGCGGAATCATTGAATTAGACGCTCAAACTAAATATAATGCTTCACTTTATTGATTCTGATAATGTTTACAACCTGGAAGCAATTCGGCAGCACTTCGTTACAAGTTCCGAGTCGTTACAAATGAATCAACCATGCACCTATTTATAGAGTTCTGGAACCACTTATACGTACATGTCACAAAAGCGATCCAGGTGAAGATAGTGTGGATCGCTTTTATGGACAATGTCCATATAAGCGGTCCAACATGCTATTTAACCACTTCTCGTTTCTCGAACCTCGTGCACTGGTTATTCTAATCTATCCTATCCTATTACATGATACAAGACGAAGTCAATAGACGTAATGCACCAACAGACTCCCCCTAGGATATTGACGAAGTCTTCAGTGAACATTCTCTGTTATGCCACCTATTCAGTCTTGATCATCTTGGCCAACTTGTTCAGATTGCATCCATATAAGAATCCTTTAATCTTTCACTTTGATCATCTTTACAACTTCATCATCAGTAGGCTCCCCCTCTCGTCAAGCTTCTGTGCTTTTAGAGATCATCACCTTGCTTTTCCAGCTACAAGCTCTTCCTCACTTACAACTTATCTCCAGACTCCCCCTTAAACTCAGCTCTTCGGGATCGAAATCTGAATCTTTCCTGTAATTCTCAAATATTCATAAGTAACAATATTTTCAAATTCATTAAACATGTTCTCTAATACACTCCCCCTGTCAACAAACTTATCAGATATGGCAATATAAAGAATCCAATTCCCTCACAAATTATCATTCAAGTTCAAGTTAATGACCTTGAAGATATCACCCATGTTTTTGAAAGTTTTCCAAGAAATTTCAAGTTTCAAATTAATGAACTCGTTTTGTTTTTAGAAACACAATCAGCATACTAAGATTTTGAAACTCAGCAACTCAGATATCGGTTTATCGAAAATAACGCAGAAATCAAAATCTTTTTGTGTTTTCTGAAAATATAAAGCTGTAAAGAAATATATACAAACATATTTACAAACAGTATTTTTGTTTGAGTATGCGTCAGAGGATCATATCAGTTTTTGACCAGTCACAAGTACCGTTAAGCTTTAAATCATACTTAGAATTAAACAATTCACTTAGATTGTCGATATACTGATCCTTTTAAATTTTCATACAGATTTCAACTGATTCAGGATACGATTTAGATGTTTTAAGACTTAAACTCATTCATGTGTCCCACCTCTTGAATATACTCCCGTATCCAGAATCCCAATATTCAGTCTTACAGGTAAGAATACTACAATGATGTCTGTACATAAATTAGGGTATGCGAGAACTGAGGGATCTCAGGTCAGAACTTCCGTTCAGCAGAGAGATATCAGCTTCGACTTTGCAGTGTGTTCCCTTTAGAGAATCTTTTAGCTACAACAACTGATTATCAATTTTATTGTCTAATCAGCTGAGGGCTTTATGCTATATTTCAAGCATTTTGGTGAAAGTATTAGCCAGGGACTAGGTCAGAACCACCGTTCAGCAGAAGTCCCGGAATAATACCCCAGACATCATAGAGTATAAACACCTAGTATATCAGAATACGAAACCTTTCAAACGAGATTTCAGGGGTTACCTATATATCCAAGTAGTGTTTCCCACGAAATAAGTAAGTTTGAATTTAGGTTTATATCCCGAAAAAGCTTACTAAATGTATAAAAACCTATCGACATATCATCAGTGAGACTGTTTAATGCTATTTAATCATTACATTTCTTTAGCATACTGTAACTGTCTACTGATGTACTATCATTTCCTCTTTTTACGCAAAACTCAAATTTTTGATTTTATCATGTTTTTGTTCAGATTTTCTAATGTTTTTGTATTTTCTAACACAATTTCTCCCCCTAAAATGCAAAACCATTAAAGAAATTTGACAAACCGATAATGATAGCTTTGTCTCGCCATCCATTTTCTGCATCTCATGCTCTGTTTCGCAGAAAATATAACGTACCCCCATGATTTACAACCCATTGATTTTGACTATTAGAAAACCGTTCTTCAACATGTGAGTAACCATGTTTGTTCCGCCGTGAGGGTTTCGGCATAGTCCATCACCACTTATACAATGCAAACTAACATCAAACATCACAAACATCAAACCAAACAAACACACAACCAACAAACATACAACAATCATCAAACACAACACAAATTCATACAAAACAACCAACAAACTCCCTGTCTGACCAAAACCAGGGATCTTCAACCTCTTCCCGTGCAACACTCTCACAATCTTCATCTGCATCTAGTACCTGCACATTCAAACTTTATCAAATACACAAACAATTTGTCATAAAACTTTCAAACAATAAAGAAAGATGCCGATTCATGCTTCGCGATCCAGGAAGCTCCGGCAATTCCAACCGCTTAATCAAACATGGTGTCCACCCAGGCCACAGGAGCCTTGGGTGTAACCTTGATTCTAGCAACCTGAATTTTAAAATTTTCAGCCTTAAGCGGTGGAACGTTTGCATCATAAGCAACCACATCTGATTCCTCAGAAGTTGTTTTTGGTTTCCAAATTTGTTTCTGTTTCACATCTTTTATCAACTCAACACTTTTCTTAACAGACCACACTTGACCTTTCGGAGTACCTCTTTTGTAAAACTTTGTTTCTTTCTGAACCTTTTGAGTTTGAACAACATTTTTAGGTCTCCAAATCTTTTGAGGTTTTGTCACACCAACCGATGTTTTCCGACTCCATGATGTGTGAGAATTCCAGGTCTGTCTAGAATTAAACCTGTTCGGTTTTGATTTCCAATTTTGATTTGAGGCAAACTTGTTTGTTGTAAACCTCCAAGTTTGTCTCGAATCAAATCTGGTTGACCTCGGTTTCACACTCTTAGATTTCTGTGGTTCACCATCAGCAAACTTTAGATTTCCACACTTTCGTGCAACATGACCAATCTGATCACATTTAAAACACACTTTCTTTGACACATCTTTTGCTTGTTGTTGTTTCTCTTTCATAGCCTCAAACTCTGCATTTGATTGTTTTCCAATTTTGAATTTTTCTTCTTCGGTAAAACTTTTTCCTTGAACAAAAGTCATTTTTGTCTGAAAATTAGACCTTTCAGTTCTGTTTTGATTATGTTTCTTCTTATACCCCAAACCAGACTTCATGTTTTTCTTCTTAGACCCAGGTTTGTTATAAAACCCTTTGAAACATTTACCAGCAAACTTCGACATTTCCGACTTCTCAATTTCAACCATCTTGAAAACTTTGTCAATTTTCTCTGAAATCACATTCTGAATCGGGAAAACCACATCTAAGAATAGTTTGTCCGATCCAATCATGGTATAAACCAATCCTTTTGAATCATCATTCAAACTCTTCTCGGATTTTGTATCTTTCATATATCCATCATAAAGATTTCATTCATCTTCATCCTGTGATTCAGACTTACCTTTTGTAGACTCATCTTTCAAAACACTATCAACCACCTTACATACCACCTCTGAATCATCAGCATCATCAGATTTGGTGTAAGTAACATCGATACTTTCAGGTAGTTGGTCAGCTATGTTTAAACCCTTTGCCACCTTTTCCTCATCATAAAAAGTATAATTGTCTCTCAATGGTGGTGGTACCTGATGATATTCTGAACCAATACCCTTTTTACAATGATTAGTATCTTTGTTATCAGGTGTGATATTGAAAATACGTTCGAGAATGTACGAAGAGTCATGATAACTTTGATGTTTTGTAACAATCTTTTCTTTTTCAGCCAAGACTTGTTTAAGATTAGCAATTTCATCAATACGCTTGTTCAATTCAATTTGCTTTTCTTTAAACTGGCGTTCATACAAATCTTTAGTAACTAAAGTTTCAGACAAACGTTGATCAAAACTCTTGACTTGGCTCTTCAAAGTATCATAAGCTTCTTGTACTCTCTGACTTGATCGTTTTAAAGAATCATATTGCTTTTGTAATTCTAAAAATCTAGATTCTTTTTCAATGCAATCAACACATTATGTAGAACATTTTTCTTTCAAAACCATATTTTCTTTTTCAAGATTTTCACATTTTTGTGTTAATTTCTCGACTCTTGATTTCAAATTTTGTTCCGATTCAATTCTTTCTTTACATTTTTCTCTTAAAGCATTTTCAAGTTTATGCATTTCAGCATCTTTTGTTTTTAATCTATCTTCTTTCTCGGTACAGTTTTTGCATTGTTCAATGCAATTCCTGCACTTGTTTTCTTTATCCACAATCACTTCATCATTTAATAAGTCAGAAAATTTTCTTACCTCAGTGATCGACGACACATCGGCTGCCTCTGTCTTCTGTATCTTCTCAATCTTCTCTTCAGCATCAATCTTTACCACAGCCTTGACTTCTTCAATCAATTTCTTCAAATCTTCTTCTTTCCTCCTCTTTATCTCTACCACCTTCGGTAGGCTTGCCTCAAAAACCTCTTTCAATTCTTTCATGAATTCCACCAAATAGTTTTTGTCAGAGAGCCTTTTTGTGTTGTAAACGCCTTCACTTGGAAACGCATTAGTTACCGCATCAAAATCAACTTTCGCTGGATCAACCACCGGATTACCATACGGATCCAAATAACATTCCAATTCTTCACTCCACCTCTCAGCTCTCCGTGCTTCTTGAAACGGAGCATACAACTTGCCAATCTCCCATCTTGCTCTGTCTCTTCTCCACCATTTATCATGCTCATCATTTGCAACAAATGCATACCCAACAGCATCCTGTTCTGGAAGAACTTCTTTGCTCCAGTCATAGCCTTCATCATCATAAATGACTGCAAGAGCCCTTGATTTTTCTTCATGCTGTTTCAATCTTGGTGGCTCAGACTTGTTCTGATGGTAAATTGCTCGTTTGTAATAATCTTCAGTGAAAGGATTCTCAGAGTCATCAGCAACATATGAATTACGGCACTCGCGTTTGAAGTGACCTTTTTGTTTGCAATTAAAGCATGTCACCTTGGATTTATCAAAACCCAATTTGGTAGATGGCCCTCCAATCGACTTTCTCCCCGTGATCTCCATAAAACGTTGTGCACGTCTAACAGCACTTGCCATAGCCCATCTGATATCCATCAGCTCCATTTCTTCAGGATCTATTTGATCATACTCCTCTTTAGTCAAGTTGGTATTTCCAATCTTACCTGCAACAAGACCTTCATATGATTCCAATACTGACGCCAAAAAGACCATCTGTTGCTTAGCCGTCTCCTCATTAAGATTTTGTCCATTCTTCAAATCTATCGCGATATTACACGAAAAATTCGCATTAGACTGATTTGTAGAAGATGTAGAACCAATGTGATAACCACTGTGAAGACTTTCTTTGTTCACTGAATTCGAGCTTTCAGCAGAAAAAGCTGTTTTTAGAGACCCAGCTTGTGGTATACGACTTCTGTAGTAAAGTTCCACATTCTGCTGATGCGATGGAATGTTGACTTTCGATCTCTTCAATTCTAACTCATGGCTTTCAAGCCTTTCAATCAGCAAGTCAATTTTTAACTCCTCTGGCTTAATTGTGTTTTTCAACATAAGCGCGAAATATTGCCATTCCTGATCATTTGGTAACGAATCAAACAACTTATCTACCATCAGATCTTCATCATAACTAATTCCATGCCTTGTCAACTCCATCTTCAAATGTCCAAACCTTTCAAGCATACTACAAACCGATTCATTTTTCATGCAGCTAAACAAATCAAACTCTTTACGCAACAACTTTTTCTTGTTTTTAACAATCTCATTACTCCCAATGCATTTTCTCTCCAAAGCTTCCCATAATTTCTTTGACGTTTTCTCGTTTTCAAGCAATGAAATGATATCTTCTCTAACTGATTGTTTGATCAATGTTATCATTCTGTATTCAGCCACAACATGCTTCACATCCAATTCTGTAAAATCTTTCTCTTCGATAGCCCCTCCATCTGTTTTCTCTGGTGCTTTGTATTCAGTCACTAACTTTAACCAACTCTCCGGTGCAAAAGCTTTCACCCAACCTTCAAACCTATTCTTCCACCAATTGTAATCTTCGACTTTCATCAATTTCGGTGGTTTTTGTTGACTACCATACATATTTTCAAACTTCAAATTTTCTGATATCTCTTTTGAAACTTCTCTCATCTCAGTTCTTCTTTCTGACGATTCGGAAGTAAATGCGTTGTAAAATGTGTTGAAAAATTCTTCTCCATTGTTCGACATCTTTGAATACCTGAAAATCAATGACCTGGAAGCAAACAAACAAACTTAATCAGATCAAACAATATCAAGTAAATTGAAATATACTAACACTCGATGTCGTGTAATAATCTTGTCACTTGAACGAAATCAGATCGATCGTATGAGCGAACACTAGTTTTGACTAATGAGCAAAAACGAATCAGAACCACAAAAGCGATCCTGATTGTACAAATTGACAGAAAAGCGGTCCAATATATGTCTGAATACGCGGTCCAGACAACAATGTACTTTCAAGCGGTTCAGCAATGTGATCGTTCGAGCGAGTCAAGAATGTCTGAATAAGCGATCCAATGTATGGTCGTTCGAGCGGGCCAGGTAAATCAATCACGAATTTCGAGCGGTTCAAACTTATCTTATGAGCGGTCCAAAGATGTAATACGAGCGGTTCATAAACGCGGACCAGATGTTGTTCGTTCGAGCGGTTCGAAATTGTTCAGATGAGCGGTTCAAACACGTTTTTTTTGGAGCGGTTCAATCTTCAAATGTACCTAAAAGCGGTTCAAACTATGTCCGAAAACGCGAACCTACATTCGAAGACTGTTTTGTCCATTTTTAGTTCGAATTTTAGCCTGAAATTTTCAAGGGTTTGTTATTGTCCAATAATACACGTCCTGTGAAAAATTTGTCCGTTTTTTACCGTGGAAACTTGTCTAAATCGAAAAAGAAGGTGTAGAAGACAGAAAACGGATCAAATTTGAGCTGAACTCTTCCTCCTGAGCTCTGATACCACTTGTTGGATCGTCGTTGACCCTGAATGAGTCGATCAGAAGAGTCGTTTTCCAATTCAAAGGCGGAATCAGTGAATTAGACGCTCAAACTAAATATAATGCTTCACTTTATTGATTCTGATAATGTTTACAACCTGGAAGCAATTCGGCAGCACTTCGTTACAAGTTCCGAGCCGTTACAAATGAATCAACCATGCACCTATTTATAGAGTTCTGGAACCACTTATACGTACATGTCACAAAAGCGATCCAGGTGAAGATAGTGTGGATCGCTTTTATGGACAATGTCCATATAAGCGGTCCAACATGCTATTTAACCACTTCTCGTTTCTCGAACCTCGTGCACTGGTTATTCTAATCTATCCTATCCTATTACATGATACAAGACGAAGTCAATAGACGTAATGCACCAACACAACATGATTTTTAAATATTCATATCACCTTCAACATGTTCTCACATATTCAAGCCACATTCAAATAGTTCATCACTTTAGGGTTTTCTACTTCTAACAAAACCTCCTATGTTGCATCGAATTTATTAAAATAGTGAACATCAACCGGAAATGCATTTAAAAATCACGTATTCGAATCACATATTCATTCAAACTCATATATATTGCAAGGCATTTGTTCATTTCTACATTTACAAGTCAAGCTAGTATGATAACCATCAACATCTTATGCATCAAAACCTTATTCATCACATAAGCATCATTTAGTAACAAGTAACCATTTTCTTTATCAAACAATCACTAGATCAACAAGTACTTTGCTTAAACAACAATAATAACATCAACTATACAAGGAAAGGCACATTTGACATGCATATGATTTAACAAGCAACCATATACAACATTATCATCACTAACCGGTTAGATGTTGGGGTACAAAAGATTGATGATCCAAGTTCCGAGTGATGACCTCGAGCTAGTCCGAAAGCTTTTTGGTTGTCGCCGGTCCGATCCGAGAGAGGGAAGGAGAGGAGAGGGTGTGATATTAGGGTTTTAGGGTTTTAGTGAAGGAGAGAGTGAGGGTGAAATGAGGGAGAGTGTAAAGGAGAGTGTGTGGGGGTTTTGGGTTTTTATACCCGTTTCAAGGCCGGTACACCCCTAGTGGGTTTGGTTCCGAGTGGTATGGCCCAACCGGCCCAAATGTTCATTGTTCACTCGAGACCGGGAGTGGTCTCGAGTCGGATCCTTGGGGTCTCGGCTCACTTGTAATCACACACATATATATATAATATACATACATACAACACGTAATAACAGATAATTCATAGTTTTCATTTAATAATATATGTACACGCAATGTTACATCAAGAAAGTTGCCCGGGTAAACCCGAAGTGTCACAACGTTAACGTTTTTTTACGTTTTACGCGCCGGTTTTTTATGTTAACGTTTTTTTACGTTTTACGCGCCGGTTTTTTACGTTTTACGCGCCAGTTTTTTGCGTTTTACGCCCCGGTTTTTTACGTTAACGTTTTTTTAGGTTTTACACGCCGGTTTTTACGTTAACGTTTTTTTTACGTTTTACGCGCTGGTTTTTTACGTTAACGTTATTTACGTTTTACGCGCCGGTTTTTTGCGTTTTACGCCCTGGTTTTTTACTTAACGTTTTTTTTACATTTTACGCTCCGGTTTTTTTACGTTAACGTTTTTTACGTTTTTACGTTTTACTAAAAAAAATTTACGTTTTACAATTTACCTAAAACTTTTAACGTTTCACGGAAAACTTTTACGTTTTACGTAAAAACTTTTTACGTTTTACGTTTTTACGTTTTACGTTAAAAAGTTTACGGGTTAACTTTTTTTTTACAAAAACGTTTTTACGCAAAAACTAACGCACCCCGAAAATCCACATTTGGGATGTGTCTCAGATACTTTGTTATCATCATCGACGCCTCAAAAAAATCAAAAGAATGAGAGGATTCTTGAAAAAACGAAGTTTTGGCTCAGATTTTCCGATAATCAGAGGCTGCAAAGTGGGGTTGCAGGTTCAAAACCCTACCCTCCGCTATCCTTGTCGCGCCATCGTCAGTTTTTTTTTTTTTTTTTTTTTTTTTTTTTTTGCATCATCACAGCCGATTCAAATAAGGCACCATATTCAACCGATTTAAACATTCAAAAGGAACAAGAACATCATTCAAACATATTCAAACAGTTTCAAAAAAAAAATTCAACAGATTCAACAGAATCAACCCCCAAATTGAAGCAGATAAAACAAACCATCAAGAAAGACAAACCCACAAGATTCAAACCCAGATTCAACAGAATCAACCCCGCATCAAAAACAGAGTTTTATCTCTGATGTTTTAACCCCAGATTCAACAGAATCGAACCCACAAAGATTCAAACCTGTTGGTGCATCCGTCTGTCATCTTCGTCTTGTATCGAGTCTTGTTGGAATGGACACTTTCAAAGGTTTAGTTTGAAGCTGAAAGTTTGAAGAGGGTTTAGTTTGAAGCCATTTCGTTTGAAGATGTTATGTTAGTTTCAAACGGAAGGGTCCCTCCTATATATACCCTTCAAACTTTCATCATTTGTAACTTTCCGGCTTGTGCAACGAAGTGCTGCCGAAGTGTTGTCAGGTTGTAAAACGTCTTTATATCAATCATACAACAGTTTATAGTGTGAGTCTTGCTGAATTGAACTCTACACGTCTGTTTCCGCCTTTCGTTTAGAGATAAACTCTTCTGATCGACTCATTCGGGTCTGAAAACGATCCTACAAGTGGTATCAGAGCTCAGGAGGAAGAGTTCATACCAATTCAGCCGCTAATTCTGATTTTCTACACCTTCTTTCAAAATTGAACAAGTTGTCACGGCTAAAATGGCTTGAAACGTTCACATATCAAACGAAATACACTATTAACTAATCCTTGAAAATTTGAAATCAAAATTCGACTTAAAACTGATCGAAAATGTCCATACCGTTTGAAACTATTCGCGAAATGCTGACGTCATCTCGTTTGAACTGAACCATTTCGTTTGAAAAAGAATACTTCCGTTTGAAAACTGCCCTATCATTTGAACTATCGTTTGAAGGTTCCATTCCGTTTGAACTGATCGTTTGAAACTGCCATACCGTTTGAAAGTCTCGTTTGAAGCAAGCATATCGTTTGAAAAGGTGTCATATCGTTTGAAGTGTACCGTTTGAAATTGACTACCGATTGAAACTTGACTTCCATTTGAGAGTAAAGTTTGAAACATCATGTTGGATGAAAGTTTGTGGCCCAATCAGATTTATCACATTGTCAAGGTTATCGGTTAGTGGATCTGTTGGTCCAATGAACATTAAGATGACATAAAAGTTGTTGGTTCAATTTAATATCATCAATCCATGTGCAAGTCATCGGTTTAGTGAACTTTGCGGTCCCAAGAATCATAAACACTAAATCTGCTTAGCCCTAGAATCAATTTGAGTTTAACGAGGATTGTTGTTGATCGGTTTAGTGAACTTTGCGGTCCAATCAGTTTGTATTGAAATACTAGATAGTGGTCGGCCATATAAATTGAAAAAGAAAATTAGAAGTTATCACATGAGTACAAAAGTTAATCAGTATTATCATTTCGGGTCTTGTAAATTGAAGTTCTGGTTGCATCGATTTGATCATAGTCATCAGAGTTACATGTGAGTGTTGTCGACAGTCAACTACTTGGTCCACGTGATAATTCATTAAAAGTTTGTATTGAAAGGATAAAGGGTTTATCGGTTTTTTTTAAAGTGATTATTCATGATCCAATCAGATGTTATTGTTATCGGACATATTAAAGTGCACGGCCCAAATCACTCGAGAGGCCCAATTAACAATTGAAGTATAGAGTTATGTTCATTCAAAGCCCATACTTTTTAGTTCATCCGATCAAGTTCATTCATTCAGTAATCTTTACTTCAACAATACTGGAACGAGTCCGCAAATCTTCGACACAAGTCTTAGATTGTGTTCATCAACATACACTTCTACGTATTCGTTCCGTATAAACTGATCGGTTGTTTGTTTGTTTGTCAGGTATTCTTACAAGGTGATACAACTCATTTGAAAAACCGAATCATGGACGAGGAATTCAACAACGCATTCGCTACTCCAGTTACACCGATTAGTCTGGTACAGAACACAATGCTAGAAAACGAAACGGGAACAATGCAAAAACCGCCCAAACTCATGAACATTGAAGAATATAAGGGTTGGGAAGGTCGTTTCGAAAACTGGGTACAAGCTAATTATCTAGACGCTTGGGAATGTGTTGAAACAAAATATGTTCGACCGTTAAACGACGATGAAGAGGAGATTGCCATCAAAGATATGAATCCCGATGAAAAGAAGAAATACAAGAATGAGAAAATGATGCTGAGTTTGCTACAACAAGCTGTGAAAGAAGACATCATGGTCTTATTGCAACACAACGGAAGCTCATATTCGATTTGGAAAGCTCTAAGATCAAAGTTTGTTGGTAGTCAAGAGATGATCAAGAACAAGAAATCTCTTCTGAAGAAAGAATTTGACTTGTTTCATGGTTTGAAGAATGAAAGCACAAAGCAAATCATCGAAATATATTGCAATTTGTTAGTAAATATGAAGAGCGTAAGCATCAACAAAGATAATGAAGAATTGATAGAGAAGTTAGCAGATGCATTGCCACACGAAACATGGGGCACATATCTGATGATGCTTAGAAACAAGAAAGGATTCAACACGCTCACGTTGAGCAAATTCATTGAGAAATTTGAAGCTCAAGAGATGGAGCAAAGAAAGATTGTTCGGATGAAAGATTTCGACGGTGAACAGGGATATCGGGTTGTACTACAAAGCAGGGGTGAATGAGAAATCCACAAATTTATCTCCAAAAGTGGAAACTGCTTACAACGCCAAAAATTCAACCGGAAGTTCATCAAAAGGATCAAGCAGCAACACAAGTTTCTCATCATTTCCATCATTTGATCCGAACATTTCAGCAACAAAGAATGGGAGAAAACTTCAATGCAACATTGTTTTAAATCTTGAGAATGATCAAGATTATTCTGAGGAAGTTGCTAAAAATCAAATGTCTTTATTGGGAATGGTTTTAGAATCTTACAGTTGTTTTGTTGCAGGTGGTATCGGGAATCCAATGCTAACAAAAGAGGATTACGACCAAATAGATGCTGAAGAGATGGAGCTGATGGATATAATTAGGTGTTTGGACAACGTTTTAAGGAGAGCTGAGAAATTCAAGCAGATTACGGGGAGAGATGATCTTCGTGAGGCTAACATTTCTACTTTAGGTTTTGACAAATCTAAAGTCACTTGTTTTCGTTGCAGGGAGAAAGGTCACTTCAAGAGAGAGTGCGCCAACCGCGAAGCAAGTGGAGCTCAGAATCCTTTCAACAACAACAATGATTACTATCGAAAAGCCATTTATCATCAAGTTGCTCATCAACCATCTCAACAACATCAACATCAAGCTCAAACTGTACATGGAAGACATGTGATTGAAGATTCTGGAAAGAGAGCTTGTGTGGGTAATCAAAATGAAAAAAAAAACCATTCAACTAGGATAATTATATTTCAGCTGATAACAAAGCTTGTGTAATCGATCAAGATGATGAGAAGCTAGCAGAGGGGTTTACCTGGGAGAATTTTACTTGGGATGATTACATTCCTGATCAAGATCAAATTCATTCAGCTTTTGTTGCCAGAATTGAAGAAGACAATGATGATGATGGAACTAAGTATTATGCACGAAGAATGGCAGAACATCTGAAGATGATGGCAGAAAGTGACAATGAAGATGAGAAGGCAAAGAAGAAAAAGAAAAAGATAAAGACACCGGTGAGTAGTGATGATGAATCAGTACCGGTGGTAAGGCAAAAAGTGAGAGAAGTTCCAAAGTTCAAGATCAACGAAAAGGTTATTGCAAAAGAGATTCATGTGAACTGTGAAATTGGTGAGATCATGAAAAAGAAAAACAGTGAATTGATCAACAACATGAATAGGTTGAAAGAATCTTATGATGTGCTCAACAAAGCAATGAACATGTACAATGATACAAGTGAAGAGCAAGCAACTGCAATGAAGATGCTTCAAGGAGCATTCATGACTAAGCAAAAAGTTGTGAATAACTATATAGAGAAATGTGCTGCTCTTGAACAGAAACTAGAGCTTCCAAGAATCGAAACTGAAAGAGTTAACCGTTTATTGAAAAGTTACTCATGTACTTCTTATGTTATTGACAGGATTTATCCTACTGTTGAAGGAATGAAGGCATGGGAAGAAGATGAAGTAACTGAAGAAAAAGATGCTGGAAAAATTGATGAAAACAAGACTCCTGAGAAGAAAGTTGAGAAGAAGAGTGACACGAAGAAAAAGACTGACAAGAAGAATTCTGGTAAGAAACAAGGTGTCAGTTATAACAAGTGTCCACCCCCTCTGGAAAATGGATATTTGGCCAGAAATCCAAATGATGAAAGAGTCAAAAAGGCAACAAATTTATAGTGGGAGTCGGAGTCATCAGTCAATCTACCAGAAAGTATTGATGTCATGTTTACATCATCTGACACTGATCAACAATCTCAATTAATGAAGATAGTGGTGGATCATGTGTTAGAAAACGATGAAACAGAGGAGTCAAAGTCGGAGTCTAGTTTAGAGTTCCGGGTCAAACAGAAAAACAGGACAAAATAGTTTATGACAAAGAATTCCTGTTATCAAAATCTAATTTGGATGATGAACCGTTTAAAGTTGCTTACACTTTGAATAATTCTGACAAATTATATTTTGATGAGGAATTTCCAATAAGAGGTGTCAAAACTGAAATGATTAAAAAGGTTTTCAAACTAACAGAAATTAATATTTCTGAAATAAAAGATTTAAATCTTAATGAAAAACCTAAAAAATACACCTCAAGAGTTCAACAAAGATTAAACAAGAAAAAAGGTTACAATTCTGGATCAGGTTTTCACAAGAAACCAAATCCTAATCGTAATTTCAAAAAGAAAGGATTGGGATTTATTCCAACAGAAAAATGAAAAATATGTTCGAGATTTTAAATCAAAGATGACATTTGTTTCAGGTACATCAGCTGAAGAAGAAGAAGAAAAGAAAGAATTCTGGAGGCAGTCAAACAGTGAATTCCTTGCAAAGAAGCAAGAAGAAATGAAGAAGATGATTGAGCAGAAGAAAGATACGAGAACCTGTCTCCAATGCAACAAAGTTGGACATATTGCCAGGGAGTGTTCTAAGGCAGTACAATCAAAATAGGGAGTATCTCGTAAACTCAAAGAGAAAGTGGTTGAGTTTGAACCACAAATTGATCGAACCAAACTGTTTAAAAATTCTACTTTTGAAATTGGTGAATGTTCGAACAAGTTTTATCAGAAGAAAGCTAAATCTGACAACCAGAAATGGGTTGTTAAGAAGTCTGTTGAAAGCTCTAGCGATGATTCTGATAGGTCAAAATCAGAGGAGCTATCTTCTAGTGATGAATCTGATTCCACAAAATCAGAGGAGCCACAGGTTGATTCAAAAGGTGAAGCTATTTTGAAAGATGAAAAATCAGTTCCGATTGTGAATGATGAGGATTTTCCATCACTTCGGGCTGAAAATTATAAAAAGAAAATTGGTAAAGTTGAAATGTCTAACCAATTTTATAATGACAAACAAGATTTTGATGCTGAGAAGGTCTTTAACCCCAAGGTAAAACATATCTTTGGTAAGATGATTGACCGAAAAGTCAAAGGGGTTAAAGAATTTTATGAGAAGAAGAGAGGGGGTAAGAAACCGAGTGATGGTGACTCGGTGACACCCAAGGCTGGTCAGGCTTGGGTGAATATTTTCTTTGAATAGAAAAAACCTGACTTGTTGGAGCTCCCAGGTTGGTAAGCGAGGAGCAGGTATCGGCATCTTTCTTGAGAAAATTTATTCGGTACTGTAATCGTAAAACGGTAAAAAGGTTTGTTTGTGTTTTACTTACAAGTGGTAAGAAGATTTGATTATGCATCTTTGCAAATGGTAAATCAAGGACATTAATTTGTACTTGCATTTTCCTAAAAGTGGTTGAAAGACAATATGATGAACCACATCCCTGAACTTATTATTGATATACCTACAAGTGGTAAAATCATCCAAACTTATTTTCTGGAAAAACCATTTTGATTAAAACAAACTTAAGTGTTTTGAAATCTAAATGGGAAAATAGTTTGTGGATAGGGGGAGTTCTGATTGTTTATGCCAAGTGGATGGCGATTTGAGGTGATTTGATATCAGTTGTCATGTTTCTGTACAGTTTGTTTTCAATTTTCTTTAATGTGTTACATTTTAGGGGGAGTAGAAAATTTCAGAAAATCCAAAAACATTAAAAATTTGAAAAATACAAAAAAATGATAAAATTCAAAAATGAGTTTTGTTGTGAAAAAGAGAAAATGATAGTACATCAGTGGACTGTCACAACATGCTAAAGAAATGGAAAGATAACATGTGATAAACAATCTTACTGCGGATGTGTCGGTAGGTTTTGAGACACTTAGTAAATTGTGACGAGATATAAACCTAAGCAAGTTTGAATGAAGTTTATTCTGTGGGTAACAACTTCTTGGATATATAGGTAACCCTTGAAATCTTGTTTGAAAGATCCCTTATTCTGAGATACTAGGTCTTTATGCTCAGTGATATCTGGGGTATTATCCCGGGACTTCTGCTGTATGGAAGTACTGACCTAGTCCCCGGATAATACTTTCTTCAAATGCTTAAAACACAACACCGCCCTCAGCAAGTTGATGAAACAATAAAATTGATAGTCACTGCTGTTGTAACAAAAGATCCTCTAAAGGGAACACACCAAAAGTCGAAGCCGTCATCTCTCTGCGTATACGGAAGTATCGACCTGAGCTCTCACGGCCCTCGCAATTAACCCCTTACAGATATCATCTGTGGTATACTCACCTGTAAGACTGAATATTGGGATCTGGATACGGGAGTATATTCAAGTAGTAGGACACACGGATAAGTTTAAGTGCTTAAGACATTAATATCGTATCTCGGATCAGTTGAACTTTGTGTGAAAATTTAAGTGGACCAGTATACTGACAATCTAGGTAAATTGTTTAGAATTTAAAATGAAATCAAGCTTAACGGTGTTAGTGATATGTCTCATAAACTGATATGATCCTCTTACACAAATTCACAAAAATAGTGTCTGTAAATATTTCTTTACTGCATTACATTTTCTTTATTACAAAATCCAAAATGATTTTTAGTGTGTTTTAGCATAAACTTTTGAAAACTCAAAAAGATTTTCGACAACTGGTGTTGGAGAGCTAATTTTCAAAATTCCAAGTGCTAAACATGATGAACAAATGGTTTGGGGAATGTGTTTTTGAAAAGAAAAATGATTAATTTTTACAAAAGGTTCATCAGAATTTATCATTGATAAATCATTCTGGTGTAATTAGAGAGATAATCTGGATTGATAAATTTGTCAAATGTTAAATTTGTGAAATTTATTTCTGGGTTAAGAATGTGCAGGTGTAGCCAGGTTTAAATCTTGAACCTGAAGATAGAGTGCCAGGTTCCGATACTTGAAGACTGTGTGATTTCAACATGCCAGACTGTGATCCCAGTATATCGAAAGGGGGAGTCTAAAGACATCCGAGTAGAGATTGTTCGTGGAGAGTCTGTTGATGATGACGAAAAGAGAAGAGAAAGATTTGAGGATTCTTACAACATCAAATACTTCAAAGAGTTCGAGAGGACTGATAAAGATTGAAGATGCGAAGACTCGACACTGAAGACTCCGTCAACATCCGAGGGGGAGTTTGTTGGTGCATCCGTCTGTCGTCTTCGTCTTGTATCGAGTCTTGTTGGAATGGACACTTTCAAAGGTTTAGTTTAAAGCTGAAAGTTTGAAGAGTGTCTAGTTTGAAGCCATTCCGTTTGAAGATGTTATGTTAGTTTCAAACGGAAGGGTCCCTCCTATATATACCCTTCAAACTTTCATCATTTGTAACTTTCCGGCTTGTGCAACGAAGTGCTGCCGAAGTGTTGTCAGGTTGTAAAACATCTTTATATCAATCATACAACAGTTTATAGTGTGAATCTTGCTGAATTGAACTCTACACGTCTGTTTCCGACTTTCGTTTAGATATAAACTCTTCTGATCGACTCGTTCAGGTCTGAAAACGATCCTACAAAACCCACAAGACAAACCCACAAAGATTCAAACCCAGATTCAACAAAAATAAAAACCCACCTTCACTGACCCAACTCAAACCATCATCTCGAGCACCCACCACCTCCTCGGCACTACACCACCGTCAACGAACACCCACCACCTGCCATCGAGCACCCACCACCTCCGACATCGACACTCCAATGTTTTAACTCCGATGTTTTATCTCTGATGAATGGTGGCAGAGGAGACGGCGGCGGCATCGACCATTGTTTTTCTCCGCGTCTCTCTAATCTATTCCGTCGTAGCACCACCACCAAACAGTGGTGGTGGTGGTCGGTGGTTCTTCAGCATGAAACAGGGGGTGGGGGGGACGGTGGTTGCGATGTGGTGGTGGGTGTGAGGTTGGACTTGGGGCTGGATGTCATCGAGAGATAGAGGGAGCAGGTTGATGTTTGTTAGAGTTTTGAAGATGAAGACTAAATGAGAGAGGAGAGATGAGATATTTAGAGAAAGTCTGCAACTTTAAAAGAGGAGAGAGGAGAGAGGATAGATTAGACCTTTAAAGGAAATGACCAAACTACCCTTTTCTGTGATTGGTTGTGAGTGGTTCTCGCGGTTCTTAAAACTGGGGGTGGTTCTTATTTTAGCGGCTCCCTATATATATATATATATATATATATATATATATATATATATATATATATATAAGGGACCTCTAAAATTAAAACCACCCCTAGTTGTAAGATTCGAGAGAACTAATTTTCAACCATTAGATCTTCAAAATTGAAGGATGAGATTAAAAGTAATTAAAACTAATATTAAATACTTTTTGTCTTATTATGTCTAAAATATTTTAATACAAAAGTTAGTTTAGTAAATTTACTAACTAGGTTAATTCCCGCGTGATACGCGGGCTTTAACCAAAACAATATTATTTACTTTGAAATGAAATGTTCTTTACAAACACATACATTGGAAAAAATAAACAGAAAATTATTCAATCTCGGAAAAAACTTCCTTGTATACTATATATGAAGATTGTCAATGCTTACAAAACTACCTAAGAGTGATCACATCTTTCAAATAAAAATAACAAAATTTTATTGCGAAAATATGAAGATTGTGAATGGTTAGAAGAATCGATAGCTAATTTATACAAAAGAATATCATCTAACTATTGTATAAATCAAGAACGTAACATTATAAACATAAGAAAACATTAACTTAGCCGAAAGTTAAAAATGGTCATATGAGAAAAACAAAAGTACTTGATAAGCTATTGTAAACATATATAAAGACAATGATAATAATATCAAAAAGTAACACCATTCAACCACATATTTAACTAAGTTATTTGTACCATTTCAAAACATCAACATAAACTAAACCATAATAAAGTAAGCAAAGTTTTCATGTCCATCAACCCAACATCCAAAATGTACATATCAAATATACTAACCAACAACTTAACAAACCATAGCTGTTATAAACAAAATGCATACCAGTCTTGCTTAGATCGAGGTTACATCATTCAACACAATCTTCTTCTGGGATGTTACATAAGTGAAGTGTAACATATGACCAAACTCCAACTGGTTATCTGCCATGAATTTTCTCCAACCATCAACGGCGTAACGTAATGTACCACCATTTAACTCCGTCTTCGTCTCATAAACCTCCATATCCCCAGTCATGTTTTGAACATATAAAGGTTCCAAGTTATCAGATAGGCCTGCTCTGTTTACAACTTCAACAGGAAGACGCTAAATGCGTTTAAAGAAAAACAAATATAAGTCAATGGAAAAAATGAAATAAATATGATGGTAAATGATGTAAAAAAAACATACCAGCCGATAGTCTCCTTTACGACTAAAGTTGAAGAATTCAGGATCCATGCCAACACCAGAAACTTTGCATGCATTCCATGTAATCTTCTTACAATGCTTCACTTTTTGAACATCCTTTAACCGTTTCTTTCCCTTGTTCATGAAAAAAAAATATATAAACGTGGTTAACAGCAAATATACTATATACTGTACAATTAAAGTTTTCTTGTATAAAGAGTAAGTATGAAAATGACTAACACACTGCTTTGGCTTAAATTCAATTTTATTGTTAATGTTAATGTATGTATAAAGTATCATATTAGAGAAACAATTGTATATTAACTAATAATCAATAATCTGAAATCTTTTAATAAAAATCACTTAAAGAATTTTACGCATACTATCTAGACTTTGTATGACTTATAAACCATTTACACCATTGAATCTAAACCTATTCACTTTTTTACTAAATTAAGACTCGTTTCATTCTACTTGAAAATGAATCTCAATTGATTCAACTTAACCACCAAAAAATAAATTATGAAAGATTCTACAATTTGAATTTTAAACATGTTATTCACCAAGAATTATCAAATTTCTATCAAACGTTATGAATATGACTAACCAGACAATGACAATAAAAACCGGATATAAGTGACATTCATAAAAATATATTAAATATTTAATACCTTGACGTAATCAACAGACGGACGATACGGAATCGAATCAGATTTTTGACTACATTGTCGGCCTTTGCATTCTTTCTTCAAATTCTCGTCTGTCTCGGATATGTCAGCAAAAACTGTAGCTTTTCCTTTTCCTTTAACCTGTTGTGAAATAATAATATCAGTACATCCATTATTTTAATCTTAATTGTTTTTAGAAATCTATAAATAAAACAATACCGCAGTACACAACATATACAAAAGCTAATCAATTAAGTAACATCTATTCATCAATAACACATATATTCTCAGATTAATAGCAAAAAACCAAAGATGTTACAAAACCATTACATACTTAAACATCGCAATGAACATAATCGGAATAGTAATCAAGAGTAAAACATAAAGAAAAATAGGGCAAAAAAACAAACCAGACCGACTTTCAATACGTTCTTATTGAGCTGCAGATTTACTTAAACAACTAATATACTAAAGAAATTAAATTTATTGTATAATGTCATCAGTACTTGGAAAACTATTTGACTGGTAAACCTCCGAAATGAACAGTCTGGTTGTTAAACCTCTAATACAACCAATGTGATTATTGAACCTATTTCATATACCTTATGTATCCAGCACATTGATTTAACAATGTGTTTGTAGAACCAAATGACCAAAAAGAGACTATAAGACTAAGAATCTAGATGCAAGCTCAGGTTTCAACTCAATACTCAACTTCGTATCGTTTTATTCAAGCTTGAGTTTCTAAACATGACTTTTAATAAGCATTAATCATAACTAAATTAATATAAATATATGTTAGTAGTGGTAAACTTACATCTTGCATTGTCTTGAAATGTGAAGCATCACCTTTCTTCAACGTCTCTTGAACATGAACCTTGTTCGGTGTAGGTGACCGGACTGTTCCTGCTGGTAGGCTTGTTGATTTCTTATACAAAGTAAGAAAATCATTAACAACATGAATTTTAAAAATCAAAAAATTTAATGCAATTTAAAAAGCACTATTGTTTGGATATAATTAATTAACTACCTTACTGAAAGATGGATTTTCTTCAGGAATATAAATGTTATCATCCTCCTCTATGTCCTGGAAAACATCATTATGAAAACAAATAAAACGTGGTTTTCACTGACCACAAAAGTCTTCAGCACATCTTCAATCAGAAAGAACTCAACATGAGGCAAAGACGTTGGGTCGAACTCCTAAACGACTATGATTGCGAAATTCGCTACCATCCCGGTAAAGCGAATGTTGTGGCTGACGCATTGAGTCGTAAGGAAAATACTGTGCTTCATTGTGTTCGTGTTCAATCTGCTATTCAAGCACGATCCGATATCCAAGCACGCATTTCTCAGGCTCAACAGGCTTGTGTTTCACAAGACTTAATGGGTAAGGAATTACCCTGTCACATTAAGCCGGATCTTGTTTTGAAGGAAGATGGATCCTATTATTTCATGGACCGTTTGTGGGTCCCAAGCCTAGATGACCTTCGCGTTTTGCTTATGGATGAAGCCCATAACTCTCGTTACTCTATTCATCCTGGCTCAGACAAGATCTATAAGGATCTTCGTACTCTGTATTGGTGGCCTGGTATGAAGAAAGACATTGCCTTATACGTTTCTAAATGCCTTACTTGTCTCAAGGTTAAGGCTGAACACCAACATCTTTATGGTCTTCTGGAGCAACCAGAGATCCCAGTTTGGAAATGGGAAAACATTGCTATGGATCTCATTACTAAACTTCCGCGCACTAAGAAAGGTCATGATGCCATCTGGGTAGTTGTTGATCGTCTTACTAAATCAGCGCATTTCTTGCCAATCCGTGAGGATTTTTCTGCTGAAAGACTGGCTGAAATCTATGTGGATGAAATTGTATCTCGACATGGTGTTCCATTGAACATTATTTCTGATAGAGATGCTCGCTTCTCTTCTCGTTTTTGGAGAACCATGCAATCTGCCATGGGGACCCAACTAAATCTAAGCACAGCATATCATCCACAAACAGATGGCCAAACTGAAAGAACAATCCAGACTTTAGAGGATATGCTTAGAGCTTGTGTGATCGATTTTGGTGGTAGTTGGGATTCACATCTTCCATTGATTGAATTCTCCTACAACAATAGTTATCACTCCAGCATCAACATGGCTCCTTTCGAGGCTCTTTATGGTCGAAAATGTCGTTCACCAGTCTTCTAGAATGAGATCGGTGAGGCTCAGCTTATTGGACCTGACCTCATTCTAAAGACAACTGATAAGATTAAGAAAGTTCGTGATAACCTACAGACAGCTCGAAGCCGTCAAAAGAGTTACGCGGACCGACGACGCAAGCCCTTGGAATTCCAGGTCGGTGATCGTGTATTACTTAAGGTCTCACCTTGGAAAGGTGTGATCAGATTTGGAAAGACATGAAAACTTACACCTAGATACGTTGGACCATTCAAGATCGTCGAAAGAATCGGTAAGGTAGCCTACAGACTTGCGTTACCTCCCGAACTTGGAAATGTTCATCCAACTTTCCACGTATCCAATCTCAAAAAGTGTCTAGCTGATGAGAACCTCCACATACCGCTTGACGAAATCCGTGTTGATAAAACACTTCATTTTGTTGAGAAACCTGTGGAAATTATGGATCGTGAAGTCAAATGGCTTAAACGCAAGCGCATTCCGTTGGTTAAAGTTCGCTGGGAATCTAAACGTGGACCTGAGTTTACTTGGGAACGTGAAGATCAAATGAAGGCGAAATATCCACATCTATTCCCACGAGTTTCCAAACAAATTTCGGGACGAAATTTCCACAAGCAGGGGAGACTGTGACATCTGTGCTTGTGATCATTGTAAACAGTTCAGTTATCAATGAAGTAAAGTTATTTGATCCCTATGTTTGTTTGTTTATGTTTGATGTTTTTCATGTTTTGACTTTTATTCGATTTCAAACTCTATATCGCTTTCTAGAGAATTATGCGCAAACTGGTGCGAAAACGTAATCAGTTATATGCGACAAATACTTCAGAACATTAATTTATGCTTAACATACCTTAAATAACCTTTACATAACTTAGAAATAAGTTTTGAAGGCTTTGGTATGGCAAAATCAAGTTAATTCGCTTACAGGGACTAAAATTGACAAACTGCGAAAGTATGCCGATTTGAACTGTAACAAACATTCTGGAACATGGCCATAAGTTAAACACACCCTAAATATCCTTTACATAGCTTAGAAATAGGCTTTGAGGGGTTCGGTGTGCTAAAATAAACTTTATGCTCATTCAGGGACTAAAAGCGTCAAAAAGTGCATAAGTTTGCATTTTCGCGCATAACTTAAGTTCTGAATACACCCGGACATCCAAAAATTTATTTAATCATTAAAATATTATGTTTTAGTGATTGGCTTGTCAAAAATCCATTCGTCGCGCAATTTGGACCGTTTTTGCATCCGTTACGACATCCGTCGTAATTAACCGAACAACGCAATCGTACGGCCAAACGAACCGACATCCGGCATATTTTTGAGCATGTTTCAAGTTCCCTACACTTTAACTTCATTTTAGAGCCTTAAAATGGGGTTAACGGGGCTTAAACGTGCCAAAATGCATCAAAAATCAAGTTTGGAGGTATAGGGGCCTGTTATGCCAAATTCAATCTTTCTGACCTGCAGGGTCCTTACGGACCGTAAGACCTACTCCATACGGTCCGTAAGCAGGTGCCAGATACCAGAAAATGCAATCCAGCTTGATCCAGCTGTTCCTCACTTGTGCAAATGGTTTTGGGCAATCTATGGGCTGGTTTGGGGGCTCCCCTGGTTTTGTAAAACAATGGGCTTGATGTGTACGGCCTAGATCGAAGCACGTTATTCAACGAACGATCCTAACGGTTCTACTACATCTATAAATACCCCCACCATGTCTTGCTCAAAACCCACTTGAATTCTGAGATTTTCTCTAAGTTGAAGTGTTGAACACTTCATACCTGAGAAATACTTGGAATATCAATCTTGCGGGGACCTTCTGTAAGTATTCTTTTGCGTTTTTTTCGTTCGTTTTAGCGTTAAAGTCAAACTGTGTTTGACTTTCTGCATTGACCAGTTTTTGGTCAACGCGAAGTTCGTTTGAACTTCATAACGTGAGCGTAATCACGATGGTTATAGTCCCTAGTAAATATACCTACTGATTACGACGTTATTTAGGCTCAGTGACGAGTCGTAGTTTCGGCCAAAATGCGTTTTCTCGCGTATTTTGTAACCAAACTACTCTAGGGTATTAAAACTGTTTGTTTTAATACCAAACCTGTTTTCTAACATTACTAAACATGTTCTAGCATGTTTAGCTCGTCGCTTTTAGATTTGTGCTTGTTTAGGGTCGTAAAGGTAAGCGATCTAATCAATCGCTTATGCTTACGAACCCGACCCATTTGGTCGATCTTTAGGATCCGACCAAACATTTTAGGTGACCATAGTTGTATAGGGAATAACCTTCCGAGGTTATACCTTATGGTCACGACGTTTAAGTAGTGGTATGATAAGTAGTTCTTATGCCTTAGGTAAATTAACAAAATACCCTTTTTACGCCCAAATTCATATTAAACCCATGTAACATAATTTTTGGTATCTAAACTGATTTTAAACATGTTAAGGCATATCTTGCTTGTCATAGGACTAGTTAGGCTTTCCGAACGCGTTTTACGCAAACGACGCATTAAAGTAGCATAAGCTACCTAAACGGGTCGTAACGGGTCAAAAGCACTTAGGATAAGTTTTGTTTTAGTATGTAGGCTTTGTCAAACCATATTACATAAGTTCCCATACTTATTTGGTTTACGAACCTCCGTACTACCCGATCCTCCGATAGGTCCATTTATTAATGTAGATACCTATATAGGTACCGTTTGATTCCGTGATCTTCTAGCATTGCTTGGTGGTTATCCTACGACTTCTAAGCAATCTCAAGTGAGTACATAGACCCCTCTTTTACTGTTTTTCAAACGTTTTGGGGTGAAACACATGTGCCTACTTGTTACTTTCATGCTTTCCATGTTTTCACAACTTATACTTGCTATGTTCATTAGTACACCATTAGTACATGATTTCATTATGTTTTGCTATGTATGTTTACTTAACATGCTAGCACATTGATTTACATTACATTACTTTGCGATATATGTTTACATGGCATATTAGCACATTGTTTTTCATGACTTTTCTGCTTTGTATGTTTACTTGGCATACTTAGTACATTGTTTTCACATAACTTGTTTACATTTGGTATAACATTTGGTTTGCATAAACGGTTCTTTACTACATTCATTAACATTAGCTACGCTGCTCGGTAGTAAGTAATGGTACCATAGGACTTGACAAATCCCGTTCCTGGCATCCTGGGTTGGTTTGGATGAAAGGAATGACTGAATCCGAAAACATTTTACTTTGATAACCTTTACTCTAAGGTTATCCTGCTGTCTCATGGCTTGAATGTAATGCGTTAACTTACCACATAAATGTTTGTATCAATAAAACAAGCTTTTACATGGCAAAACATAACTTTTTGATTTATTCAAAATACTTTGTTTTGTTCCTTTTTACTTATGGTTAAGTATTCTCATTTTGTTACTTACCATACATAACTTTCGTTTACACATACTTAACTACATGACTACATTTTGGGTTTTAAACATTGACAATGGTTTAGACAAGAATATTTGATGATTGGTTTGAACATGAACTATATACTTTGGTGGTTTGTTTAAGTGACTTAAGTAACGATATGTGTGTAGTATGCTACAAGCATGGTGGATACGCCTCTAGTACTTCCTATATATAAGTGCTTGTATTGTATTACATGACATACCGTTATTTAAATCATTCGGTTTTGGACTTATACATTTTTGCAAATAACATATTTTTCACAAGACTTCGTTTTTTTCAAAACAATTTATTTCATACAACTTATTTTTACTTGGTTATTCTTTTAACCATACATCATTCTTTTATATACATACATATTAACTGATTTGTTATCACTTTTCAAACATTTTATAAGCAAAATGGATTCCTGACAAGTTTTCATTAAACATTTTCTTAAACCTAAGTCATGAATCCTATTTTCACAAAACCTATGTATCTCACAGGCATTTTTATGCTGACGTACCTATTTTCACATGTGTTTCAGGAGCTAATGCATAGGACGTTCGTGACACACTAGGGTGGACTTGGGCCTTAGTGATATAAAATGGAGCTAGACTTAGTTTAATTTTGTGATGTACTTTTGTTTTCTTCTATCTTAAGACAATGTGACTTGTGGGTTCTCGTTTGAAACAATGTATTCCACCCTTGGGTGATGAATAAAATATTATTTTAATTACCATGGTTGTGGAACAATAATTCTGTTACAACACTCCCCGACGTTTCCGCCACGATTTGATGTTTTACGTGGTCGGGGTGTGACAGTTTTTTCAAGTTGAAAAATCTAGTGTGAGAACTCTCCAACATCGGGCCATGTATGGTTGATCAAGTAGGTTTTTTCAAGTTCATAAATCAAGTACAAGAACTCCACAACCTCCTCTCATATTTTCGGCCAAGCATGGTTGTTCATGACGAATATTAGTGAGTTCATAAGTGTAGAAATCCTAGCTAAACATAAGGTGTTTGTTGGAAGGCTTGGGGTATACAAGCTTGAGGTCTTCTACACTTGAAGGCAACCGTTCAAGAAGCATCATCTTCTTCATATCCATTACTCCATGGAAGGTAGTATTCTAAACACTCTATGGTTGTGTTTTAATTTTGATAACATGCATGTTCGTATATGGATCCGGGATTGGGTTTTACATATAAAATAGGTTTTATATCTTGTAAGTAACATGTTTTAAATAAATTATTTCTGCTGCGTTTTTATTTTATACGGATAAAATAGCTTTGATAAACATGTGAAAAACCTAACAGACATTACTTATATGGTACCCAGTGTACGATTTTCACGGATCATAAAAGTCTTCAGCACATATTCAATAAAAAAAAACTAAATATACGTCAGCGACATTGGATTTAATTGCTGAACAACTATGATTGTGAAATAAAGTACCATTCGGGCAAGGCGAATGTTGTAGCAGACGCCTTGAGCCGTAAGGAATGAGTTAGAACTTTGAGAGTTCGAGCATTAGAGACGATGATTCACACGGATCTTACCACACGAATTCATGATGCACAACAAGAAGCGCTCAAGGAAGAACATATTCGAGCAGAAACACTTTGAGTCACACAAAAACAATTAGTGCCGAAAGAAAATGGAATTTTATAATTTATGGGTGGAATTTGGGTTCCACTCTTTGGCGGCGTTTGAGATGCTTGACTTACGCGAAGGGCAAGGCCGAATATCAGAAACCCTCGGGCTTGCTACAACAACCCGAGATTTCTGGTTGGAAATGGGAACGAATATCGATGGACTTCATTACGAAATTACCCAGGACCTCAAGAGGCCACGACGTGATATGGGTAATCGTCGATAGATTGACAAAGTCCGCACACTTCTTGCTGATTCGGGAGAAGGATAGCACAGAGAAACTAGCAGAACTCTATCTCAAAGAAATAGTGGCTCGTCATGGAGTGCCTATTTCAATCATTTCAGACCGAGACGGTCGCTTTGTTTCACGAATTCGGAAGTCATTCCAACAGGCCTTTGGATCTCATTTAAATCTAAGCACGACCTTTCATCCACAAACTGACGGCCAGAGTGAACGGACAATCCAAACACTCAAAGATATGCTTTGTGCATGTGTTATGGATTCGGGCGGCAACTGGGATACTCATTTTCCTTTGGTTGAGTTTTCCTACAACAACAGCTACCATACAAGTATACAAGCTGCATCGTTTGAAGCTCTCTATGGTCGAAAGTGTCACTCTCGTCTATGTTGGGCGTAAGCAGGCGATAAACAACTAATTGGTCCGGAGTTAGTCCAAGAGACTACGGATAAAATCTTTCAGATCAGAGATCGTATCAAGGCGGCTCGCGATCGACAAAAGAGCTACGTAGACAAGAGACGGAAGCCATCATCTTTCGAGGTCGGAGACAAGGTCTTATTGAAAGTCTCGCCTTTGAAGGGCGTAGCAAGATACGGTAAGCGTGGAAAGCTTAACCCCCGATATGTATGTGACACCCTGGCTTTTGCGGAAGCGTGGGTTTATTTGGTGTGACTTCTTAATACCATAGCAATCAATCATAACAATACTATATGATAAAAATAGAGATGTTCATCCATTAATAAGGTTTAGAAATACAATACAACATCATTTTTAAAATGTCGACTCATAAAACAAGATACAACCATAACACGATTTAAAACGTGTTCATATGACACAATAAAAGACTTGAATAAAAACATGGTTTAAGGACATGTAATCCATCCAGGTAAGGGTTACACCTCCTGAACCTACTACCCTGGATGACGTCTTTATTTAGTACGCAGCTTGACACAAATGCAGACACTTGCCAGAGCCCTTAGTTTTCCTGAAATACATGTAAGTTGAAAAATCAACAAAAGTTGAGCGAGTTCATGTGTCTGTGAGTATGTATAAACCTTTTTAAAGTATGTCCGTACGTAAAAGTCCTTGGTATGTAGCAATTAAGGAAAAAGAGATCACCATTGGGTTGCAAAGCCAATGATATGTGTGAAGTGATGCAGGAAGACTCAAACCTAGCGGATTTGTGCGTCAGGCACTTAGTCACCACATGGTCCACTCCGCGGACTCAGGAGTGGGGCTCGCTACACCCAAAAAGATCTATCACTAATGTCCCTCGGTCCAACAACGAAGATTAATGGCCGTAAGTTCTACCTACCCACTCACATGATCTAAGTAGTATGAACCCTCCTTAAGCTAATCATACCATGTAAGTATTGTCTGTAATAATTTTAACATATATTTCACCCCCGAAGTATAAAACTGAAAACAGTAAAGAGAAAGGGGGGACATGAACTCACAATATTGCGTCTTCAGTATGTGTAACCCAAGTCTCCTCAGCCAACACGACTACCTACAATGGTCTAATGTCTATTAGACGAACGGGTCGTGCCTTGTCTTAGTATTTATGTTTTTGAGTTATGTTTCCGATATTATTCCAAGTTATAATGATTATTTTTGGTTTTGGAATAATTGTTTATGCAGTATTTCTGAATTAATACTTTTCAAGTATTCGTACTCATATTTCCTTCCCAAGGATGGGGGTATCTCATACATGTATTTTCGTATTTGTATTTGTATATCATGCCAAGTGACGGCGTCGTATTTCGGTTTATTGTTCTAAATAAAATATGATATATTCCCAATATATTTTTCCCAAAACCATGTATTTCAAGTCTCACTTAAACATATTTAAATCATTTGTCCAAAACATCTTAATTCTCAAAAATATACATATTTTTCCCAAAAATATTATATTTTACTCCATAGATTTTCCAAAATAATATTCTACCAATAATATACGTATAAGAGTATTCTTCCGAAAAACTACGTAAGGTACGTTTTAGTGTTTCGTATTATAACAATACTTGTGTAACTTATATTATTTATTTGGCGAATGCTTCGGTATTATTTTGGAGTTGTAATCTCGTGATACCATAAGTTATATTATTTTTACCCTAAAAATAATATAAGCTACTTTACAAAACAAGCAAATATTCACACAAGAGTTTTGGTATAAAATATATATTCTAAATATATATTTATTAAGTTTTATTTACGAATGTCAACCTCCGAGACTTTGTGTTTCTGTAATAAAAATGATGGAGAAGTTTATTTCGAAAATAAAGTTAAAAATATTTTTGTACACACTTGTTAGGAAAATATTTCTAAGTGTTGAAATTTTAGAAAAATTTCGCCAGAGTTTCCTTTGTAAATGGAGGTGTGAATGCTTTTAGCATATAATTTTCTTTAACATATATCACGTTAGCTCGTTCTCAAATAACCAACCCGACATTTAGACATGCAAAATACCACTTACATCATTTCAGTTTTAATATGCAAAACTGGGCTGTTTTCGGACATTTTAATAAAATAGTTATCTTATTCCAAAAATTCCCAAATTTTTACAGAATGTCTTAACGATCCAAATATTGTTGTGTAAAAATATCGGGTTCCAGTTCATTACAATATTTTATACAAATTTATTTACCGGACTGCAATCAGATTTGACACTTTCTGACTGCAGTCTACGAAATAATTCATCTAAAATCTATCGTAACTCCGATTGATGAAATTCCAGTGGGAGAATTACTATGACACCAGTGTTCGTCTACAGTACATTTTTCATGAACTGATTCAACATAGATTTCAAGTTACGACTAAAAACATATCACCCATTTTCAGCAGTAAAAATGCAGCTTTAGTTGTTGTTAGAAAACGACCCTTTAAAAATAGCAAACGAAGTCCAAAAATTATGATTCCGGTGCCATTAGAACCGTATTTCATAATGACATGTCATAGGCTCAAGGAAATCAGTTTTTTTGTTAAGTTATAATCTAGTTACAGCGAGTTGAAGGTGGCTGAAAATGCTAATCAGCAATCTGTTTATAGGTTAAATGTTACTGAAATGTACACCTATGGTTACCATTCCTTCTAATAACGATTTATATCATAATGTGAGTCTTTTATAGCAGGTTATCACTTATATATCTCAGGTTTATCATGTATTACTATCTTTCATCTCATAACCTTTATGTAAAGCTCGTATGTCCATGACCTTGCTTATGTTTTTAGTGTTCCTTGAGATTTCATCATTCTTTCAACTATTAACCACCATAAATAAGAACAAGATGAAGATTCAAAGCACTTACTACTAGAAAAAGGCTAGGGAAGTTTCAAAGCGTAAAAGTGGTGGATAAAAGAAAACTAGAGCTGTCCTTGAGCTTCCGAGTGCACCAAGCTTACTTGCCGGACTTCTTGCACCTTTGAGTGTATGGAAAATGTTTGAATGGAAGTTTGATGGTGGTGATATGGAGGATGAAGGTGGCGGCCGTAGGTGGGGGAAGGAGAATGAGAGGAAGTTGTTTGTTGAGTTTATGATGAGAGAAGATGAATTTCTCGTGTATATATTTATAAACCATCTTTGCTCTTTAACCATCATGTATTGTGTCCAACTATCCAACAACAATAACAATTTAATATTCAAAAAAAATGGGGGGTTGTCCCACCCCATTGTAACCGTCAAAGTGGGGGGGTATGGGGTTGGGATGCAATGGAACTAGTTACTAATTTGGTTAGGATTTAAGTATTTAGTTAGTGTATTATTATGTGTTACTTAGTATAAGGTGTGTTAGGGTGTTCAGGGACCCTAACTAGTTCAGAAAAGTAAAAACATGGTGTTTGGCAATATTTTTATGTTCCGGGTAAAGTCCGGTTGTTCGGTTGGTTATCGATCCGTTAAAGTGCTAAATAAAGCTTTAAAGTGTCTTTTATGTTGTTTTTAGTGACACATTAAATTCCCAACACTTTGGAAAGTGTCTGGAACTATTTTGCATGGACTTTACTAGCATTGTTAAATGTTGAATTTTGGTATTTTGTGCAGAATTCTGCACTTTAAGAATGTTTTAGGCACTTCCAGTCACTATAACTATCACCTAGTGACGCAGTTTAATGGTCCTCACATCCCTACACTCCCTACTAGTGTAGTATTCTATTCCTGGCCCATTCTGGCCTAAAAAACAATGTCTGTTTACTGTTGGCATTGTCAGCATGTTCATTGGGTTATCCGTTCACTGTGCTAACTGTGCTTTGTGCATCAAGTTTGTCACTAATGTTTGAGTGTAATAAATAGAGTGACAGTATAAAATGTGATGCATGAGTATGTATGTATCAGAAAACAGAAAGCAGTTTAATCACAATTGTAATCAAGCACAGTAATTAAGCACTAATTAAATATTAATTAATTTGTACGGACACCTGGATTTGTGAGGGTTGTCACATTCTCCCCTCGTTAAGAAAATTTCGTCCTCGAAATTTGTACTACCTTAACTCCTCATGTATACGTCACACGCGTGTGTATATGAATAATACCAAGGTAAATATTCACTAAACCGCATTAAACCTTACTCACATCAGGTGAGTTCAAGAATATATAATCTCCCGAATCCTATGGCAAAAAGGTATGTACTTTTGGCCTTTGATGTCAAAGGTACAAGACGTAATTGACGTATAGTCTAGTGTAATCCAGCTAGCAGGGGGTTTCGCAAAAGAGGAGTTTTGGCTGATAAGATTCTCAAATGATCGATCACAGTATGCAAACGAGTACTCACAAACCATAGCATCCGCTATATGGATTTAAAATCAACAATTCAAAAGTAATAGTAAAATGATCTGTCAACTCCCGAATAAATGAATGGTAAGGTTTAGTGAGTTGACATTCTTGAATTGCGAAAGTACGCCAAATGAAATCCAAGTGAATGTGGTGTCTCATTGTAGTTGCATCGGAAATGTTTAAATGACGAGCCAAACGAAAGCATATGCAGTTCTGTGTGAAACGGTTGACCATGATTAGCACAAGCTACAAGTTTGTAATGACACCACGAGGTGTCGTAATGACATACTTCAAGTATAGTGGTGACCGAACAAGTTCACCATTTTGGAAATTAAATGAAATTGCACTGAAACAGGCCAGAAGATTTGATTTACACAATGTCATGGGTTTTCAGTTGGATATGGAAGATCAAAGAGTCGTTGTTTTTGATCGAAGGTGAGAACGTAATAAGTACCGCAAGATTTTCGACCGATCAAAAAGAATCGCTAGGAGGTACACTGTGATATGAAATGAATTAATGTACCTTTGCCTCAACACGCAACTGTGTTGAGACCAATTTCATCGTGACAAACAAGACAGATTTAGAGCAAATTATCAAATAATCAATTAAATCCGTGTATGAAGTGAGTGACCAAATAAGCGCAAGCTTCAATTTTGTGAGAGTATCCCCGCAAGGTGTCGTAACCAACAAATGGTTTAGTGGAGTCGTAGACCAAGCAAGTTTACTACGACTCGAAACAAAAGAATCTTGCCAATGATTTGTATATGATGCTCTCAATGCATCATATGACATCTTAGACTTGAATATACGAAATGGATAAGTTCAAGCAATTGAACTTGGTTTTAGGGTAACTCGGCAATAACGTACGTATCAACAAAGGAAATCTCGGCATGGTCGCAAAGATAAATCATGAACATATCTTAAAATGAATGAAGTTTCAAGAGGGTGTGTTGACTTGATAACAAAAGAGTCAACAAACACAATAATGTAGGTCATTCGAATTCACAATTCGGTAATTAGATTTAGCGTCATAACATTTGATCTTAAATGAAGTGTTTGAAACGAAGTGAAGTCGCATGCGTAACAAATGGTGCACGTGACAAATAAGTTTCCAAGAAAAGGAAAAAATGAGTATCTGCTAATATGAAGAAATGACTAGATATCGAAGCAAATGTGTGTTTGCTCTTAGCGAAGGAAATTAACGTGATGCAACTACCATTAAAGGGGAGTAGAGATGCAATCGTCTACTCGCTAGAAGTAAAAGAAATTCAAGTACTTTCGGTTTGGTCAATGGAACTGGCATATGTGTCAGGTTAAAGGTGTCTACTTGAGTTAACGGATGTGGTTCCTAAGTAACAACCTTTGTGAGTTTGGACCTGGATCCCTATGGTCCTAAGTACAGGTTTCCTAGATTCTCAGAGTTTTGTATTTAGTGTAGAATCGTTATGTGCCTCGTGTAGGAAATGCCATTCTTGTGTATGTTTAAACAAGTTATTGTCCCACACTTTCTTCCGATATGCTTTCTTTCTGAATTTGTAGCTACTCTGTGACAACCCGAACTTTCAAGACGTTTGGGCCGATTATGCTTTGGGCGTCTATATCATATACATGTTTAAAGCGCGCACACATGTTACATTTGGGCCGCATATGAACATCTAGGCACACACATGGATCATTGAAGATATGGACCAAGCAAAGCCCAAGTGTAATTGTGAGATTTGGGCCGATCACTTAAACGTAATATACACCCTAAGCCCAACTCATGGGAATTTAAATTCATGTACGTATGCATTAGGTTTGTTTTTTTTTTTGGTATCATTTAAACATAATAATTAAACCCTAGGGATAATTGGTGAACGGCAACAAGGAGAGTACCTCGCAAATCCCCCCTCTTGCGTGATTAATCATCTTGGTCGCCTAGATTCGTTGTCGGGTTAGTGTTTATTCCGTTACCTTATATGTATACATGTATTAACGTGATGTTGTTATAAGTATGCGATTGGAATATGGCCCTATGAGTGTTGTTCGTATGAATTGGTTTGTGTTAATTGTTACACATCTTGATTTGGTAAAAATAAAACTAAAATCTATTACAAGAAGAATTAGACTAATATATTTCTATAACTTGGAAAAACATTGTAGACATGATGGTCACATGTTAATGAGAGGGTTTATGGTATTTACGTGCAAGAATCTGATGTGGGTATAGGAGCGATCAAATGATAGTTATATGTGATCGTGTGAAAGCTTTGCTGTATATGGATAGATGCTTGTTAGTAATAAAATCGTTGGCTGCATTCTTGAATGATGATTATCATGAACAAACCAACAGTTCTTATTTTATGGACATTACATGTGAACTAGGATGGAATGACGTGTTCCTTATAATTGTGATGATAATGACATGTGTGATTATGATGATGTATTATGATGTGATCAAATGAATGTGACTGGTGGCTATTGATGAGGGAGGAGATGACATCTTGGGAGTGTAATCCTTGTTTGCATAATGATTACGTTGACTGCTGTTAAATGAATTACAATTTATTTGATTAATCAATTGGCTTGTTAGTATTTGGTTGCGAATTAAATTATAAAAAGAATCTAGGTAATTGATCGTTAAATTACATCAAGTGATTTAGTGTTAAGTGAGAGTAGGTAATGGGCTGTGGGATTAATGGATCTGGTAATAGTAGAACTTATAATTGTTATTCATTGTTATAACTTAACTGATCGAAACTATATGGAGTATTGAGGAATTATGGGAAAGAAAGTTATGGGTCAAAAGAACACTATATGGGCCATGCACACATTTTCGTTAATTGGATCTATATTAGGCTGGATGTGTGAATCGGGCCCTTACTTGAAACAGTTATAAATTTGGGCCACCCGCTGAACAGGATTTCACCAGGCCCAAACCGCAAACGGAAGTCCACTTACATTGTTTGGGCCTCTCGTACGACTCGGGTTGCAGTTGTAAATTGGGCCGCACGCCGGCCAGTGGCCCACGGGTGGGACTGGGTCACAGTAGGTGTGGGTTTTATATATATGGGCAGGGTAGAGTGCTTGGGTAAATAAGTTATGTGGTTTATGTGTTAGTAGTTGGGACATGAATAAAGCTAGTGGACCGGATTGTCACTAAAGTACATTTGATTTAACCGATGTTGTATGTGTTGAACTAGAATATGTAATGTGGAATGGAAATTTCTATGAGAGCAGTACGTGAATAATTGCAATGTGTTGAGGGATGTTCATAGTTAATACATGCAGTGATTTAAAAGACATGAGTGCCGAATGCTTTCGTGGGTCATGGACAGTGTTGTTTAACATATACACCTTGTACAACTTCTTTGATGCTAGTGAACTAGTTGTATAGTATGTGAAAAGAGTGCATGACTTATGTGAATGTGAAACTAATTATTACTTGTAATTATATTAGGATTCGGTTGACCCACTGTAAACATATAACCTAAACATACCGAGCAAACCACAGGTGAGTTCACTGCACTTTTCTAAGCATGCGTCCCGGTGGTTGGGACATCTGGTAAACGTATCTGAAGGGAACACTGGGTAAACTGTTAATTCGGGATGTTGGTTATTGAACACAGTATAAATCATGTAAGACCCCGTACATCTACCATGTTGCTGAAGAAGCAACGAGGTATTTAGTTGATAGCGCTATTAGGTTTGGCACCCTCACACCGGGCCGAAAGGACGGGCGTGAACTAATTACCTGGACATCATGACCAATGCCTAGTTAAAGGTATTGGGGTTGGGCATTCA
Source organism: Helianthus annuus (assembly GCF_002127325.2). Classification (NCBI taxonomy): domain Eukaryota; kingdom Viridiplantae; phylum Streptophyta; class Magnoliopsida; order Asterales; family Asteraceae; genus Helianthus; species Helianthus annuus. The sequence continues at coordinate 84,278,256 of NC_035437.2, forward strand.
CATCGTGTATATATAAGACCCCTTACATCTATTCAAGGTTGTTTGATACCTTGGCATCATGACCAATGTCTAATTGGAGGCATTGGGGTTGGGCATTCACATCTAGTCGCCACATACGGTAATCGAGTTAATAACAACATCAAATCAAACTATTGAACTGTTGAACTGTTTTAAACACATACCTGGTAACTAAACATGTTAACAAAACTTTGAACTCACCAGCGTCGTCTGACACACTTGTCTGCATGCTTGCAGGTCGTTAGATATCTTGGATTTGGGAACTTGCTGTCTGGAGTAGCTGGAGTGGTCATGGGTCGACTAGAAGAATTCATGTGATGGAATTATTAATACCACACATTGGTTTCGAAACAGTTTAACTTTAGTTTATTAATTGCTTCCGCTGAACTTGTTGGTTTTCATTTAAACTTGTTGATGGGATTTTTCATTAATAATTGGGGATTTTATTTATAAACTTGAATGGGTTCCATGTAATTAGTGGCTCGTTGTTGGTACGTCACACACCTAACAGGGACATTCCCTAGGTGGTATTTTGGGGGTGTGACATACTCGATCATCGTTTAGTCGGGAATACTGGCTGGATCCTCGCAGTTAGTCCAGTAAGTAGCTCGTCAATCCTTAGCAAGAGTCGCTGACTCTTGTTGGCTAGCTCGTCCGACTCCTGGTAGTTTGATGTTCATTTGAAAGTCATCGTCCTTTCTTTGGATGAGCAGGACTGGGGTAACCCAAAACGGAAATTTTGGTCTGTTATCTTCCTTCTCTATCCACTACTGAAACTACACTGTCAATCCTTGCATTCCTTAAGGTGCAAGTCGCTAGAGTGCATTTACCACAGGCGCGACGCCTGGAATCAAATTGATGAGAAATTTGACTAGTTGATGAGGAGATAATTCTGGTAAGTCTTCGGGGAAGACTTCGGGATATTTCCTCATCACAGGGGTATCTTCGAGTTTTGGTTCTTCGACTCACTCGTCCACGACATGAGTCAAGAAAATAACACATTCTCTACGCAACATCCCTCGTGCCTTCAAGCACTTAGAAATTTGCAGAGGCGTATCCCGCTTCATGAGTCAAGAATCTGAATCACCATGAACAAATACTGGCATGTTTTCAGCTTCTTGATTATCATTCACATCCGACTGATTACCAGGAGCAACAACATCATCATGTTCACCAGCATAGCTAGGACCTGCTTCATCATCATTTGAAGTTTCCCGAGGTCTTCTAGAATACTCAGCTGGGAACCTTAGCTGCGACTCATACTCTCGCAAAATATCCAGCTCATCAAAGAAATCTTCTTCTTCCTCTGATTCTTCTTTCATGTCAAACAATTCCCACAACTTGTCGTAATGATATCGCCATGAATCTCCTGGACTTTGTGGCGGCATAATATAACCTTGACATTCAACATTTGCAGCTTCAATAATCCGCTTCTCACTTGGAACGAAGACACGTCATGTAGGACTTGAATATCCAACAAATATACCCTCAATGCACTTCGGACCAAACTTTCCATAAGGCTATATAACTGTACAAGGTGACCCGAACGGTTCTAGATACTTCAAATTCGGTTTGCGATTATTGATTAGCTCAAAGCATGTTTTGTTAAACTTCTTGACAGTAAGAAACCTGTTGAGCGTATAGCATGCGGCGGAAACAGCTTCAGCCGAAAAATTAATGGGTAACTTTGAATATGCGAGCATAGTTCTAGCCGTCTCGATTAGCGTCCGGTTTTTGCGTTCTGTGACTCCGTTCTGTTGCGGAGTGTATGGAGCACTAAACTCATGCAATATACGTCTATCATCACAAAATTCTTCCATCTTGCTGTTCTTGAATTCAGTACCATTATCACTTCGAATTCTTTTGATACGCCTTTGGTACAGATTCTCAATTCTCTTGAACAATGCCATCAAACTATCAAAAGTTTCGTCTTTTGACTTCAAGAACGAAACCCACGAAAATCTGGAATAATCATCAGTAACGACCAAACAGTAGTAATCTCCTGTAATACTTTTGACATTCACCGGACCAAATAAATCCATGTGAATTCTTTCCAGAGGTCTAGAAACTGAATTGACTTGCTTTGTAGGGTGTGACTTTTTCTTCTGCTTGCCTTTAACAAACTAATGCACTCCCCTTCCAGATGAAAACCTTTGACATGAACTCCTGTAAACAAATCATTATGCACCAAGTGATTCATCTTCCTTAGGTGAATATGCCCCATCTTGCGGTGCCACAATCTCGATCATCTCAGAAAGAGACGGAAGGTTCGTATCAAGGATTTGGCAATCCTTCCAAGAAGCTTTTGGCTCGCAATTGAATCTGAGCACTGCGTTTCACCCACAGACCGATGGACAAAGCGAACGGACGATACATACTTTGGAAGATATGCTGAGAGCATGTGTTATGGATTTGGGCAGTAGCAGGGATAAGCATTTGCCATTGGTCGAATTTTCATACAACAACAACTACCACACCAGTATTGGTGCCGCGCCATTTGAAGCCCTATATGGCCGCAAGTGCAGATCACTGCTTTGTTGGTCTGATGCTGGTGACAGACAATTGGTTGGTCCTGATGTGGTACAGGAAACCACAGATAAGATTGCACAGATCCGAGATCGTATCAAGGCGGCTCGTGATCGTCAGAAATGTTATGCGGACCGAAGAAGGAAACTCTAGAGTTTGAGGTAGGTGATATGGTTTTGTTGAAAGTATCACCCTGGAAGGGTGTGGCACGCTTCAGAAAGCGTGGAAAGTTGAACCCACGATATATTGGTCCGTTCAGAATCTTGGAAAGAATTGGGTTAGTAGCGTACAAGCTAGACTTACCTGCCGAACTGAATGGCGTTCACGATACATTCCATGTATCAAATCTGAAGAAAAGTCCAACACAAGATACCGTTGTCATTCCCACCGACGAGATTCATGTCGACGACACACTCCATTTTGTCGAAGAACCGATGGAGGTTACTGTGACAACTGTGCTCTATAATCTCTGTACGATATAAAACAATATTGATTATTAATAAAACAATGTGCTTTGGTGTTATTATATGTGTTTTTGTGTTATTATGTGAGTATTTGTGTTTGGTGATTTTGCAATTCGATTCGATTCCGATTTCAAGCTCTAAATCACTTTCTGGAAGGTTATATGCGCACGAATGCGTAAATATAACCAGTTTAACGCAACAAACACTCCGGAATAGTGAAATAGGCTTAACATACCTTAAATAACCTCCACGTAACTTAGAAATAAGTTTTGGATGGTTTGGTGTGTTGAAATCAAGTTTGTTCGATCGCAGGGACTATTTGTGTCAAACTGTGAAACTATACCGATTTGTATGGTAACGAACATTCCATTACTTGATCATAAGTTAAACATACCCTAAATAACCTTTACATAGCTTAGAAATAGGCTTTGAGGGGTTCGGTATGCTAAAACAAACTTTATTGATCAATAGGGACTAAAAGCGTCAAAAAGTGCATAAGTTTGCATTTTCGCGCATATCTTACGTTCTGAATACATCCGGACATCCAAAAATTTATGTGAGCATTAAAATATTATGTTTTAGTGTTTGGCATAATAAAAATCCATTCGTCGCGCAATTTGGATCGTTTTTGCGTTCGTTACGACTCCCGTCGTAATTAACCGAACAACGCAATCGTACGACCAAACGAGCCGACATCCGAGATATTTTTGAGCGCATTTTAAGTTCCCTATACTTTAACTTCATTTTAGAGCCTTAAAATGGGGTTAACGGGGTTTAAACGTGCCAAAAATGCTTAAAAATCAAGTTTGAGGCTTCAGGGGCCTGTTCTGCCATTTTTCAAACTTGGCTGATCTGCACAAGGCTTCCGTAAGCACATCTCCATACGGTCCGTAAGGACCTCCCAGATCAGCAGAATGTGTTTTGCAGCTTGTTCCAGCTGTTACACACTTATGCTCATGGTTTTGGCCATTCTATGGGCTGGTTTGAAGGCTCCCATGGTATTCAAATCAGTGGGTATGATGTATAGGGCTTGGATCGAAGCTCGGGTTTCAAGAAACGATCCTAACGGTTGTGGATTTCCTATAAATACCCAACCCCCACTTCATTCATTCCCACATTTGATCTGAGTTTTTCTCTAAGTGGTTGTGTTTGTGCACTTCCTACCTGAGATTTACTTGGAATCAAACCTTGCGGGGACCTTCTGTAAGTATTCTTTCGCGTTTAGTGTTCGTTTTAGCGTTAAAGTCAAACTGTGTTTGACTTTCTGCTTTGACCAGTTTATGGTCAACGCGAAGTTCGTTTGAACTTCATAACGTGAGCGTAATCACGATGGTTATAGTCCCTAGTGACTATACCTACTGATTACCACGTTATCTAGGCTCAGTGACGAGTCGTAGTTTCGGCCAAAATGCGTTTTCTCGCGTATTTTGTAACCAAACTACTCTAGGATGTCAAAACCGTTTGTTTTGATATCAAAACCTGTTTTCTAACTTAACTAAACACGTTTCGACATGTTTAGCTCGTCACTTGTTAGTTTAGTGCTTATGTAGAGTCGTAAGTCAAGCGGACTAAACACCCGCTTAGACTTTCGAACACGACCCGTTTGGTCGATCATTAGGATCCGACCAAACACGTTTAGTGACCATAGTAGCGTAGGGAATAACCTTCCGGGGTTATACCTTATGGTCACTTAGGTTTGATTAGTCGCATGATAAGTAGTTTATGTGCCCTTGGTAAATTACCAAAATACCCTTTTCATACATAATTGGTAATTAAGCATATGTAACTTAAACTTTTGACACGTAACTGATTATGTAACATAATGGGCATATAATACATGTCATAGGACTAGTTAGACGTCTCGAACGCGCTTTTGCCTGCACGACGCGTTAAAGTAGCATAAGCTACCTTAATGGGTCGCGATGGGTCGAAAGCACTTAGGTTAGGTTCCGATTTAGAATGTAGGCTTTGTTAAACCATATCACATGAGTTCCAACACTCATTTGGTTTACAAGACCTCATTCTGTCCGATCTTCCGATTTAGGCGTCTATTGTTTGACTAGTGGTTCGATTACTAGGAGCTACTTGATTTCTCTGGTTTGCTCGAGTTGTTGAAGTTCTATTTGATCAAGGATACTTTGCACTACATGTGAGTACATAGTTCACCTATTTTACTGTTTTTAAATGTTTTGGGGTGATTCATATGTACGAAATGTTTTCAAAGTTTAAACGAGGATTTCAAAAACGATTAAAACGATTTTTACTAAACTAAGAACGATTTCGATAAAGTGAACGAACTTGTTGGTTGTAGTTACATAACGAATGACATTCATTAGCATTGATCAAGCCGACCAGTATTAGGTTATGGTACCATAGGATCTGACAAATCCCGTTACTTTACTACACCCATGCTTATGTGTGGGGGTTGTGGGTAGCGACTGAATCTGATGTTTGTTAACTTACCCTTTGGTGGTTTGTTAATACGAGAATGAGTTGAACGATGGACGAGTCACAAAGGTTTGAATGTTATTAACGAGACGACCATATATAAGTTTTTCACAATTAAAACGATGACGATTTAAACGATTTGGAAACGAGTAAACGATTGGGAACGATTGGAAACGATTTGGGAACGAGTAAACGATTTGGGAACGATTTGGAAACGATGTTAAACAATTTCGATAAACGATTGGTTTTTGGTTAAGTGTTTAGATAACGAGACGGGTGTAATGTGGTGAAAACATGGTAGATACGCCGTTGGTACTTCTTATATATAAGTGTTTTCATCATATTACATATCGTGGCGTAATTTAGTTCACTTGGGTAAACAATTTTGAAACGATGTCACACAACGATGTTTTTCTAAGAGATATAAACTATATGAGTTTTTAACGAGTTTTTACAAGATGTTTTACAAGTTAGTTTTCTAAAGCAAAATGTTTTTGGGGTTAAGAAGCATGGCTACGAGGTTTTATAAACTACAATCAACTTGATTTGAGTTGGTTATTTAAGTTGCAATATTATAACCCTTTTCTTAAACTAAGTTTTTAAGTATTGCAACACTTAAACTAGCCATGAATTCGACACTCCTATAAAACCTATGTACTCGCCAGCATTTCTTTGCTGACTAAGTTTTTACATATGTTTCAGGTGTTGATGCTTGAATGACTACTAGGATGCATGCGTCACATAGGAACTAGACGAGGCCTTAGTGACATAATAATAGTGATAGACGATGTAAAACTTGTGTATTCTATGTTAAGACAATGTAATGTTTAAAATTATCAATAAAACGAAACACTTTTTGTATCCATGGTTGTGAAACAATAGCTTCTGTTGCAATACTCCCCGACGTTTCCGCCACGGTTTGTTGTCCTACGTGGTCGGGGTGTGTCAGTTACGGATTGGAAGGTAAACAAAACCCGCCGGAGCAGTGTCAAGCTTGTCAAAGTTCGTTGGAATGCCAGACATGGTCCTGAATACACCTGGGAGCATGAGGACCGAATGAAAGAGAAATACCCCCACTTATTTCCCAAGAACCCTGCTTCTAGAAGCAGAACTTAAAATTTCGGGACGAAATTTTTCTAACGGGGGGAGAATGTGACAACCCTCACCAAATCAGGTATCCGTACGACTTAATTAATGATTAATTACTGCTTAATTACTGTGCTTGCTCACAATTATTGATAAACCGCTACTTGAATACTGATACATGTCCTTATTTGCATCATACTTTACTTGCTGTCACTCCATGATTTGCTTACAGAACTTTAGTGACAACCTTGATGCACCTAAAGCACAGTAGCACAAGGAACGAATAACCTATCAAACATGCTTATATATCCAGCATCAGGCAGACACTACCTCTAAGGCCTGTATGAGCCCGAGATAGTTTACTACACTAGTAGAGAGTGTAGGGATAAGAGGGTTGTAGTACTGCGTCACTAGGTATAAGTTATAGTGACCGGATGTGCCTAAAACGTACTTTAAGTACAAAATTCAGCACTTTAATTAAAAATTCAGCATTAAGCTAACTAATAAAGTGCCAAAACATGAGAAAAATATTACTAGGCACTTTCCAAAGTGTCGGGAATAAGTTGTGTCACTAAAAATAGTAATCGACACTTTAAAGCTTTGTTAAGTACTTTAATGGATCACTATCCAACCGAACAACCGGACTTTACCCGGAACATTAAAATATTGCCATTTACACTGTTTTTCTTTTTCTGAGCCAGTTAGGGTCCCCGAATACCCTAACACTGTGACAACCGTCAATTTTGCATGCATCCGTACAATTAATTAATTTTAATTATGAGCTTAATGACTGTGCTTGATTACAACTGACACTTTAAACTGCTTACCGATTTAGATTACAAACATACATGTGCATTCTTACATACAGTCACTTCAATTATTTCATACAGACTCTTAGTGACAACCTGATGCACAAAGCACAGTTAGTACAGTGAGCGAATAACTCAGACACATGCTGACAATGCCAGCACATAGACAGACACTATTTTTAGGCCAGTATGGGCCAGGGATAAAACACTACACCAGTATGGAGTGTAGGGAAGTGAGGACCATAAGACTATGTCACTAGGTGATAGTTTGAGTGCCGGAAAGTGCCTAAAACGCAATTTAATTACAGAATTCCGCATTTTCAGTAATAATTCAGCTTTTAACACACTCATATTATACAGAGTATTGACTAAATGGTCCTGGACACTTTCCTAAGTGTTGGAATTAAATTCGTTACAAAAAGATGCACAAAAGACGCTTTACGGGTCAATTAAACGCTTTAACGGAACGATGCGAAACCGAACAACCAGACATTACCCGGGACATGAAAATATTGTTCGAAATATTATTTTATTATTTTAAACTAATCATGGTCACAAAAATCCCCATGCACCATGCAAACATGACATACACCCACTATACTTGTAAATACCCTTAACCTTTTAATAATTACCTACTAATTAATAAAAATTTACATTTTACCCCCCCCCAACCGATTTTTCTGCCATAATTAGTAATAATATCTTGTTTAGATTATGTAAGAAGTGGATCTTTGTTTCATTGGCCAAAAGAACTTTAATCATAACCTAGGGTAGGGTGGCTCCTATTCTTCCAAGAAATACCCATCATTTTGTCAAGATACACTCCTCCTCCTCTCTCCTCTCTCTATAATTCGGTCCATACCCCCCCCCCTCTCTCCACAACTGAATTCCATCACTACCATACATCAAACCTCCATTTCTTCACTAACAAACCCCATTCCAAGCTCCAAGATCCTCCATAGAAGTGAGAAGTTGAAGTGCTTTCAAGAAGCTTTGTTCAAAGCTTTTCTCACCATCATTTCTTGTCATCTCATCCTAAGATCACAACCCTAGCCTTGTGCTAGTAGTAAGTCCATTCATACTCTTGTCTCACTTCGATTCTTGTTCGATTGTTGAATGTTCATCACACACAAAAGCTTAAACAGCTTGCTGAGTTGGATTTCCAGCCAACTTCAACAGGCTGTAACGGGATCATTTTAAAACGAAAAACGGAATTTCTAAAGCCTAAAATGAGTATTTTGGAATAACTAAACAAATGGCGCTGGAATCATAATTTTTCGAGACCGTTTAGTATTTTTAAAAGGTTATTTTCGGACAGCAGCTCAAGCTGCATTTTTATTGCAGAAAAAGTATGACATTTTCGGAGTCACAACTTAAAACCTGAATAAAATTAACTCATGAAATTTTTACAGTAGATGGACACCGTTGTCAGGACGACCCTCCAACTGGAATTTCGTCAAACGGACTTACGGTTGATTTTTAGTGAATATTTCCGTAAACTGCGATCAGAAGGTAACAAATCTGGTTGCAGTTGAGAAAATGATTTTTAATAAAATATGGGTAACGAATTGGACTTTGATATTTTTACACAATAAATTTTGGAACATATATCATATTCTGTAAAAATTCGGTAATTTTTAGAAAAGGTTAACTATTTTATAAAAATCCTCGAAAACAGTCCGGTTTCGAGTTATAAAGCTGAAATGAAGTATGCAACGTTTTGTTTGTCGGTATGTCGGTTTGGTGATTGAAAATGAACTATTGGTTTTATATAAAAGAAGATGATATGCTATTAAATCATGGACACCTCTATTTACAGAGGATACTCTGCCGAAATTTTCCAAAAATCCTAACACTTAGTAAATATTTTCGGGACAAGCGTTACTAGTATATTATAGACTATGGTTTTCAAGCATAAAACTCGCCATAATTTTTAAAACGAAATACGGAATATCGGGGGTTGGTTTTATACAAGAATATGGTTAAATATGTATTCTCTAAAATGGGACTTAAAAATATAATCCAATGTGAACAGACACATGTGAAATATCCCATCCTTGGGAAGGAAATACGATTACACAAGCATGAGAAGTATTATTACTAAAATATTAAAGACACTTTAAAACGTAACTCAAAGGCACTAATCAATACTAAGACAAGGCACGACCCGTTCGTCTAATAGACGTTAGACCATTGTAGGTAGTCGTGTTTGCTGAGGAGATTTGGGTTACGAGTACCGAAGACGCAATACTGTGAGTTCATGTCCCCCTTTTCTCTTAACCGTTTTCAGTTTTATACTTCGGGGGTGAAATACATGTTACAATTATTACAGACATTTACAGACTTTTATAGACATTTACAGACATTTACAGACTTTTACAGACATATACAGACATTTTTATACATGGTATGATCAGCTAAGGAACTTACTGTTAGATCACGTGAATGGATAGGCTATTATCGTAAGACCATTAATCCTTGTATAAGGACCGAGAGGCATGAGTGATAGATCTATTGGGTGTTGCGAGCCCCACACATGGGCCAGCGTGTGGCTGCATGTGGTGACTATGTCGTTCCACCGGAAGGACCGGTATGAAATACGCGTTACAGGTTTGAGTGCTTCCTAGACCATGTCACTTATTAATGTATTAGCTACACATTAATTGATCTGTTTTTCCTTATTGCTACTTACCAAGGACATACATTTATACAGACATATTTCACAATCTATACAGACACACATTAACGATTTATACAGACTCACATACACATGAACTCGCTCAACTTTTGTTGATGTTTTCCAAACTACATGTATTTCAGGAAATTAAGTATGGATCTGGCGGGCGTTGGAATTTCAAATCCTGATTAAGTATAAAGATGTCATCCATGGTTTTTAGGTTTGGCCAGTGTGTCTTAATCCTGGACGAGACACGTCTTCCAAACTTGGATTACAACTATTATCTTTGACGAGTCCTTAGCAAACTTTTACACAATTCATCTGGTTTGTAAAATTTAAATTTTGAAGTCTACGTTTTAGACAATGTTGTTATGTTTTAAACTCATTTTATGGATGACAAATCTTTGGTATTATCATATAGATTGTTTGATATGGTTGAATGCAATGATAACAAGTAAGTCACCCCATAATCACGCTTCCGCAAAAGTCAGGGTGTGACAGCTTGGTATCAGAGGTTCGATCGTAGCGAACTAGGATTCATTCTCGAGTCTAGACTACGATCAATAGGGCTCTCACGAAAACGCTTTTACAAACATGTTTTCATTGCATACACAAAACGCCCAGATCCAGGGAACAAACATTTTTACAAACAAAAGGCACAAATACACATTCCAAAATATATGTTTATAATTCAGTCTTAGAGGCTGAGGGATTCAATCTTAGAGATTGGGGAGGTTTAGTCTTAGAGACTGGGAGATTTGGTCTTAGAGACCAGGGATTTAGTCCTAGAGACTGGGGAAGTTGGTCTTAGAGACCAGGGAGTTGGTCTTAGAGACCAGGGAGTTGGTCTTAGAGACCAGGGAGTTAGTCTGAGAGACTAGGGAGTTCGGTCTAAGAGACTGGGTGAGATAGTCTAGGGAAGACTAGGATGATTACTTGCTTACATTGCTATCGCATACATGCTTAATTGTTGATTATTGATAAACGTGCATATGTGGAAACTGTTTTAATACATACTATGACTACCATGCACCGATACACATGTCGCCTTGATCAAAAAGCGAGTTGTCAAGCATTGACGACCCTACCGCCACCGCCACAGATGATGAGACTGTACCTGCGCCAGAGATATTTACGTCAGACACTGAAAGTGACCCTGACATGTTGACCAAGAACGAGGACGACTGCCAACCATCCGCGCTGCCAGACTCTGGTGATGAATTACCCTTGCTGATGGCTTCCTTGACAAGAAACTTCCTGTCATCCTTGTTTCGGTCCACGACCACCTCCTCATTTGGACACTTCGATGACGAGCACATCGTGGCTCCGATTCTCGACGCCGTACCTCTCATGATTATTTTCCCCAAGAATCTACCTCTTTGACAAATTGTTTGATGACGACGTTAATTTGCTTATTGATAATCCTTCCGTTGATACCCAGGATGATGGAAAGTTAGATGAGGACGTTGTTACTAACTCTACGTTTTGAGATCCCTATTATCAAACTATCCTCTGATTCTAGTATACACTCGATTTCAGACTCCTTTGAGTCTGCGACATTTACGACTTTACCAACAGGCAGATTACCGCTTTTTGGCTCCCGACACGGATGACGACGCCGCTTTGACTACTGCACTAACACTTGCTCAAGATCACATACCCTCACGCTCCCCAGGACCTACCCCTGAGGCAACTCCAGTTCCTTGCGGGCCAGCTTGATTTTGCACCTGCTAAACCTGTTTAAACGTGACATTATTTCCTTTGGACTACTATACCTTGCACTCCTCTTACCAGACCCAGTACCTACGCCTGTTGAATCTCCTTTTGTTGAGACATTTCTACCGCACCTGCACCCGCTGATGTTGCATCTATGAAGACCGACGTCCATTGCACCGACATGACTACCGTTCTCTTTCAAGACATACCCGCACCCCGGGAAGGCGCTCCAGGTCAGCACCCGCATAACGATTCTTCTGCTACGGCAACATTTTTCCTAAACTTAACAAGACGCACCGTTTGCTACATTCACCTCTACAACGCTGGACAAGTCATTTCGATGGATCCCTATGCTACACTATGTTGATTTTAGACCCTTGTCATCCCTCGCATTATGAAGGCTACACACGGGAGGAGTACACCTGTCACATGAGCTACAGTTTGAGGATATGATTCGCAGAGTGTTGGAGCTTGAGCTGACACCACATTTGGTGACTTCAAATGCAAAAACATTGCATAATTGAAAACATGATTTAAGTATTTACATCACAAGACAGCATATTGCCTGAAAAGTTTATGTAAGACACCACGCCCTCCACCCTGTCTATTGCCAGTATACATTTAACCTCCACATATATCAAGGTTCCTTTTTGCGCTCTCGACCGTTGCTATCACGCCGTTCCCAGGATTCTGATACTCATTTCTTTACTATCGAGCAGCAGAGCAGACAATTACTTCGACGTGTACACAAGCCCGAGGAGGAAGTCCACGCGTGTTGACGGTTTACTTTCTCTTCCTCCTCTTCCTCAGTCACCAGTATAGTTGGTTTCTGGATTCATGCGGATTGCATTACACTTTGGTAATAAACACTAATGATAAGCCGGGTTGTGGAGACTTTAAAGACCACTTCTGACTACGTAATTTTGATGCACTAATATACTTGTTGGACAAGGGTAGGGTGACCCTGCGTTCCTTCTGATATGATACGTTTTGTAAAACACAGTGATTGTGGTCGGAGGATGACGAAAGCCCAATCATCTTTAAACATGCGACAATACTTAAGACTAATAACTAATGAAAAACTCGGTCGCTATATTCCCACTAAGCACGCTGTTGATCAGCATATTTGTGCTACAACTATAATGCTACATGTTTACTTGTTACGTTCCTATTTACAAGTTGTGCAATAATTGTGATGATACGTGATTGAATGTTACAACGACTGTGTATATATATATATGTAATATACCCTTGAGGTCCTATTCGTTAAATAGAGACTTGTGTACTCGTGTCCTTAACAAGACCTGACCTAACCAACCTTTTTCTAGGAAGATGTCGACTCAAGGGAACACCAATACCAGCAACCCTCTGCCAACGACAGAGGCGGAATTTCAAGAACGCCTCCTACAGGTCATCGCACAGTACGAGGCCCTTCGCTCTGAACGCAGCGGAGGTACCTCGGGAAATAACCCAGCCAACGGCTGTACCTACAAGCAGTTCTTAGGCTGCCAGCCCCTACATTTCGACGGCACTGGGGGTGCCGTAGCTTTCATGCGTTGGATTGAGAAAACGGACACTGTTTTGCGTGCGAGCAAATGTGCCCCAGAGCACCAGGTCACGTACATTTCCGGACTATTCCAAGATGGGGCTTTGTCATGGTGGAAACTCCAGGTTCAGAAGATGGGCGAGACTACTGCGTATGCTTTATCATGGGACGAGTTGAAAGAGCTAATGCATAAAAAGTACTGTTCGAGAACAGAAAGCCAGAAGGTGGAAACTGAGTTCTGGAACTTGAAGATGGAAGGTCCAAAAATAGCTGAGTATGTGGAGAAGTTCCAAGTTCTGTCGCGTATCGTTCCTTACATGGTAGACCCAGAGTTTAAGAAGATTGAGCGTTTCATTTGGGGATTGGCACCCCAAATCATGAGCATGGTGACGACATCGAAGCCTACAACGATCGCTGAAGCCATTAATCTAAGTGTGGCCTTGACTGAAGAGGCAATCAGGATGAACAAATTTTCAACCTCTGAGGAGAAGAAGGAGACTCATGTAGAGTCATATGGAGACAACAAGAGGAAGTTCGCAAACTTCAAGCAGAGTACTCAGACGAATAGCAACAACAAGGTCAAAAAGAGAAAAGAGTACATGGGTAAACTACCTAAATGCGACAGGTGCCGACGTCATCATACCGGGCGATGTAAAAATGGGAAGTGTGACAGCTGTGGCAAAGTGGGACACAACAGGGAAACGTGTTGGAGTGAGACGAAGCGTGGAAAGAAAGGAAAGGGGAAAGATAAGGGATGTTATACCTGCGGGGATATGAGGCACTTTAGGAAAGATTGCCCAAGGGAGATTAAACAAAATTATGGGAAAGATGTCTAACACCGGAGCCAGAGAAGCACGACAGGAATCCAAGCATGGATATCGGTACGTCCCATACTACTCAATGTTATGCATCTTTATTGCCAAATACTGTTGCAAATTCTACGATTCGCACCTCTAAGAGTTCGAGAGTATAATTGGTTTAAGCAGCGAGTAAGTAGATATTCCAATACCCATTAGAACTAGCTTAGGGGAAGCTAGTGGAAGCCAACACAGTAACTGGAATCGGCAAGATAGAACACGGGAAGCGTAAGATTACACTTGATCTACTGCCAATGAATTGGGAGACTTCAACAAGGTAGTTGGAGGGATTGGTTGACAAATGATCAATAGGAGATTGATATCCGCACCAGGATGGCGAACGAAGAAGTGATCTTGACTCATGAAGCAGGATACGCCTCTGCAAATTACAAATCGCTTGAAGGCACAAAGAATGTTACGAAAAGGATGGGTTGTTTTATGGCTCATGTCGGGGACAAGGGAGCCGAAGAACTAAAGCTCGAAGATATCCCTGTGATAAAAGAATATCCTAAAGCCATCCCCGAAAACTTGCTAGAATTATCTACTCAGTGACAAGTCGAATTTTGCATCGATTTGATTTCCAGGCGCCGCGCTTGCAGCCAATACACCTTGGCAATTTACACCTTCAGACATGCAAGGATCGACAGTGTAGCTTCAGTAGCTGGTAGAGAAGGAAGATAACAGACCAAGTTTCCCATTTTGGGTAACCCTAGCTCTGCTCATCAAGAAGAAGGATGTGACTTCCAAATGAGCATCAATTACTAGGAGCCAAACGAGCTAACCCACGAGAGTCAGTGACTCTCGCTAAGGATTAACGAATTACGTATTTAACTAACTGTGAGGATCCAACTACTATTACATGACTGATTGACGATCGGGTGTCGTTAGCGATGAATTCAGGAAGAAAGTATACCGGGAAAATCGTGGGACGATAACTTGTCTTTAGACGCACACAAGATGGTGTTTCCTACACAATGCTCAAAACCGAGTTACACAGAATATGAAACCTTGAGGATCTAGAAAACATATGATTAGGACCCTTGGGAACCTAGGTCCAAACTTGTAAAGGTTATTACTTAGACACCATATCTGTTAACTCAATCGAACACTATTAACCTGACATATATGCTATTTCAGTTAACAGAATAGAAAGTACTTGAAAATTCTTTCGTTAAAATCTTCACTTTTGCTTCTAGCCGAGTAGATGTTTGCATCTCTACCCCCCTTAAAGTAGTTGCATCGCTTTGATTTTCTTCGCTAAGAGCGAACACACATTTGATTCGATACATGGTCATTACCTCATACTCATTGTTTCATCACCTGGAAACTCACATAATACGCGTGCACCATCTGCTATGCATACGGTTTCATTTCGAACGCTTCATTGAAATTCGAATATTATGTTGCTAAATCTAACTACTGGTTTGTGATTCGAATGGCCTACATTATTGTAACGGTTGACTCTTCTGCTATCAAGTCAACACACTTTCTCGAAAACTTCTTTTGTTTCAAGATACATTAACCATGCTGAGATTTCCCTTATTGGTACATACGTTTATTGTTGCGTTATGCTAAAAATAAGTTCAATTGCTTGAACTTATCCATTTCACATGTTTTAATATGAGATGCCATGTGATGTATTGGGAACATCAATTCAAATATTCTTGCAAAGGTTCTTTTGTTTCGAGACATAGTGGACTCGATTGGCCTACGACTCCACTAAATCATTTGTTGATTTCGATACCTTGCGGTGATACTTTCACGGAATTGAAGCTTTTGCTAAGTTCGTTACGCACCTCATACACGGATTTGATTATTTATTGACTTGCACTAAATCCGTTTTGTTTATCATGATTAAAGCAGTCTCAACACAGTTGTGTGTTAAGGCAATGGTACATAGATTCATTTCATAAGCCCAATGTACCTCCTGACGATACTTTCATTGACAAATCGAATACCTTGTGGTATTTAATATTTTTTTTTCACCTTCGATCAAAAACAGTAGCTCTTTGATATTCTTTGTTCAACTGGAAACTTTACGACATTGTGTAAATCAAACCTTCAGGTTGTCTTTGTACACTTTCATTTGATTTCAGGCACGATGAACTTGTTCAGTCACCATTATTATCTCTCGTCATTTCGACACCCTGTGGTGTCATTGCAAATTTGCAGCTTGTGCTAATCATGGTCGATCGCTTTTCTTTTCCTCCGCTCGTAGGAAGCTAGGCGTTTTACACAAAACTACATATACTTTTGTTTGAACTAAGTCATTTAAACATTCCTGATGCAACTACGAATCAAGACAATGATACACCAGATTCACTTGTATTTCATTCAGTGTATATTCGCAATTCGAGAATGTCAACACATAAATCCTTACCATTTATTTATTTGAAAGTTGACAGGTCATTTTCATCTCCAAGTTGTTGATTTTGAGTTCATATAGCGGATGCTATGGTTTGTGAAAATTTTCATACTACGACCAATCATTTGAGAATCCTATCGGACAAAACTCCTACTTTGTGGAACCCCTGTTAACTGGATTACACTAGACTATGCGTCGATACGCCTTGTACCTTCGACACCAAATGCTAAAAGCACATACCTTTTAATTCGTGATATTATATATATTCTTGGACTCACTTGATGTGAATAGGGTTTGATTCGATTTGGTGATTATCTACCTCGGTACTATTCATAGGCATACATACATAATGAAACCCTAAGGAGTTAAGGAAGTACAAATTTCGAGGACGAAATTTTCTTAACGGGGGGAGAATGTGACAACCGTCAATTTTGCATGCATCCGTACAATTAATTAATTTTAATTATGAGCTTAATGACTGTGCTTGATTACAACTAACACTTTAAACTACTTACCGATTTAGATTACAAACATACATGTGCATTCTTACATACAGTCACTTCAATTATTTCATACAGACTCTTAGTGACAACCTGATGCACAAAGCACAGTTAGTACAGTGAGCGAATAACTCAGACACATGCTGACAATGCCAGCACATAGACAGACACTATTTTTAGGCCAGTATGGGCCAGGGATAAAACACTACACCAGTATGGAGTGTAGGGAAGTGAGGACCATAAGACTATGTCACTAGGTGATAGTTTGAGTGCCGGAAAGTGCCTAAAACGCAATTTAATTACAGAATTCCGCATTTTCAGTAACAATTCAGCTTTTAACACACTCATATTATACAGAGTATTGACTAAATGGTCCTGGACACTTTCCTAAGTGTTGGAATTAAATTCGTGACAAAAAGATGCACAAAAGACGCTTTACGGGTCAATTAAACGCTTTAACGGAACGATGCGAAACCGAACAACCAGACATTACCCGGGACATGAAAATATTGTTAGAAATATTATTTTATTATTTTAAACTAATCATGGTCACAAAAATCCCCATGCACCATGGAAACATGACATACACCCACTATACTTGTAAATACCCTTAACCTTTTAATAATTACCTACTAATTAATAAAAATTTACATTTTACCCCCCCCCCCCAACCGATTTTTCTGCCATAATTAGTAATAATATCTTGTTTAGATTATGTAAGAAGTGGATCTTTGTTTCATTGGCCAAAAGAACTTTAATCATAACCTAGGGTAGGGTGGCTCCTATTCTTCCAAGAAATACCCATCATTTTGTCAAGATACACTCCTCCTCCTCTCTCCTCTCTCTATAATTCGGTCCATACCCCCCCCCCTCTCTCCACAACTGAATTCCATCACTACCATACATCAAACCTCCATTTCTTCACTAACAAACCCCATTCCAAGCTCCAAGATCCTCCATAGAAGTGAGAAGTTGAAGTGCTCTCAAGAAGCTTTGTTCAAAGCTTTTCTCACCATCATTTCTTGTCATCTCATCCTAAGATCACAACCCTAGCCTTGTGCTAGTAGTAAGTCCATTCATACTCTTGTCTCACTTCGATTCTTGTTTGATTGTTGAATGTTCATCACACACAAAAGCTTAAACAGCTTGCTGAGTTGGATTTCCAGCCAACTTCAACAGGCTGTAACGGGATCATTTTAAAACGAAAAACGGAATTTCTAAAGCCTAAAATGAGTATTTTCGAATAACTAAACAAATGGCGCTGCAATCATAATTTTTCGAGACAGTTTACTATTTTTAAAAGGTTATTTTTGGACAGCAGCTCAAGCTGCATTTTTATTGCAGAAAAAGTATGACATTTTCGGAGTCACAACTTAAAACCTGAATAAAATTAACTCATGAAATTTTTACAGTAGATGGACACCGTTGTCAGGACGACCCTCCAACTGGAATTTCGTCAAACGGACTTACGGTTGATTTTTAGTGAATATTTCCGTAAACTGCGATCAGAAGGTAACAAATCTGGTTGCAGTTGAGAAAATGATTTTTAATAAAATATGGGTAACGAATTGGACTTTGATATTTTTACACAATAAATTTTGGAACATATATCATATTCTGTAAAAATTCGGTAATTTTTAGAAAAGGTTAACTATTTTATAAAAATCCTCGAAAACAGTCCGGTTTCGAGTTATAAAGCTGAAATGAAGTATGCAACGTTTTGTTTGTCGATATGTCGGTTTGGTGATTGAAAATGAACTATTGGTTTTATATAAAAGAAGATGATATGCTATTAAAGCATGGACACCTCTATTTACAGAGGATACTCTGCCGAAATTTTCCGAAAATCCTAACACTTAGTAAATATTTTCGGGACAAGCGTTACTAGTATATTATAGACTATGTTTTTCAAGCATAAAACTCGCCATAATTTTTAAAACGAAATACGGAATATCGGGGGTTGGTTTTATACAAGAATATGGTTAAATATGTATTCTCTAAAATGGGACTTAAAAATATAATCCAATGTGAACAGACACATGTGAAATATCCCATCCTTGGGAAGGAAATACGATTACACAAGCATGAGAAGTATTATTACTAAAATATTAAAGACACTTTAAAACGTAACTCAAAGGCACTAATCAATACTAAGACAAGGCACGACCCGTTCGTCTAATAGACGTTAGACCATTGTAGGTAGTCGTGTTTGCTGAGGAGATTTGGGTTACGAGTACCGAAGACGCAATACTGTGAGTTCATGTCCCCCTTTTCTCTTAACCGTTTTCAGTTTTATACTTCGGGGGTGAAATACATGTTACAATTATTACAGACATTTACAGACTTTTACAGACTTTTACAGACATTTACAGACTTTTACAGACATTTACAAACATTTTTATACATGGTATGATTAGCTAAGGAACTTACTGTTAGATCACGTGAATGGATAGGCTATTATCGTAAGACCATTAATCCTTGTATAAGGACCGAGAGGCATGAGTGATAGATCTATTGGGTGTTGCGAGCCCCACACATGGGCCAGCGTGTGGCTGCATGTGGTGACTATGTCGTTCCGCCGGAAGGACCGGTATGAAACACGCGTTACAGGTTTGAGTGCTTCCTAGACCATGTCACTTATTAATGTATTAGCTACACATTAATTGATCTGTTTTTCCTTATTGCTACTTACCAAGGACATACATTTATACAGACATATTTCACAATCTATACAGACACACATTAACGATTTATACAGACTCACATACACATGAACTCGCTCAACTTTTGTTGATGTTTTCCAAACTACATGTATTTCAGGAAATTAAGTATGGATCTGGCGGGCGTTGGAATTTCAAGTCCTGATTAAGTATAAAGATGTCATCCATGGTTTTTAGGTTTGGCCAGTGTGTCTTAATCCTGGACGAGACACGTCTTCCAAACTTGGATTACAACTATTATTTTTGACGAGTCCTTAGCAAACTTTTACACAATTCATCTGGTTTGTAAAACTTAAATTTTGAAGTCTACGTTTTAGACAATGTTGTTATGTTTTAAACTCATTTTATGGATGACAAATCTTTGGTATTATCATATAGATTGTTTGATATGGTTGAATGCAATGATAACAAGTAAGTCACCCCATAATCACGCTTCCGCAAAAGTCAGGGTGTGACAAACACCCGCTATAACGCATAACATACTAGTAAATGGTTACACCTCCTAATCATCTAACTATAACCTAATTACATAGTTGGAATTGAACTAGGACCCCCCCCCCCAACCGAACTCGTCCCCAAGGGGACACCCTTTATACTTTGATGATTATTTAAATCATCTTTGTCTAATATCAATTAGACATGAGGACCATTGGTTAATTGTGCATGAGTTTGTCTATAAGTATTAGCATTAGCACATCATATTCATTCATCACAACACGTTACACAAATCACTCTCTCACCCTCTCCTTGAGCTTACGGCCGAACACCACCCACCATCCATCCATCATTTTCGATTTTGATCAAGCAATTCCAAGTATCTACAAGTGTAAAGGATCTCATACAAGGAAGCTCGGTGCACTCGGATCGTGAAGGACCTTGTTACATTGCTTTTATCCACCCGATCTTCGACTAGTTTATTCCCTAGCCTCGAGCTAGTAGTAAGTGACTTTAAACGCCTTTCTTGATCTATTCTATAGTGGTTAAAATGAGCTTTGTCGGTTAAAATTCATGAACATACAAGATGACATATGAAAAGTTTACAAAAAAATTAAATGTGTTGGATAAAAGCTATGAATATGTGTAAAACTTGTGAGACTTGTTTTATTGTGATTATTTAGTCTTGATCTATGGTAATAGTAGCTCGGATCATCATCTAACCCGGATTAGTCATGTTCATGCAACATGACTTAGTAAGTGTTTAAGTATAAAAAGGGTTAAATGATAAGCGTTACTACTTACTAAGCATGAACTTGTGTAAAATCAATTTTTCTTATGAAATAGTGTTCTAAACTAGTAGATCTACGGATCTACAAGTGGTATTTTTAAAGGACCAAGCGTCAAAAGGAATCATGTTTTCTAAACCCGGTTTTACATGAACAAGAGTGATTTCGTAAACACACAAGTGTATGGACACTTGTATAACACAAAGTTTTGACAAAAGAACTATTTTGTAATGTTGACAAGAAGTTGTAAAGATGTAATTTCTTTAAAAATGAGACTTTCGAGAAACCGGATTGATTTATACGAAGATCCACTAAAATAATGGGAAGTCACTACGTATTTTGGACAAATCACAAGTTCATGTATTTTTGCGATTTATAACTATTTTGACTAGTTTGATGGTTTGGATATTGTTATTGTTGAATGAGAAAATTGTTGATTTGAATTTTAAAAGAAAATGATACGCTTAAAAGCGTGGCCACCTCCAGTTACAGGGGAAACTCTGGCGAAATTTTTCCAAAAACCTAACACTTGGAAAATATTTTCACTACCAATATTATAAATATATTTCTAACTTGTTTTCAAAAATATAAATTTCGCCACGATTTTTATTACAACATTTCTAAGTGTCGGAGGTGGGATTTTCACAAAATAAAACTTGATAAATATATATATTTAGTGTATATTTTTCATAACAACACTTGTGAGATTTTTATGATTATTTTGTGAACTATACAAATATTATTTTTAGGGTATAAATCATATTACCAAATATTAACGATTCCAAAATAATACGAAAGCCTTCACAATAAATAATAAGTTACACCGGTATAATTATTACCACCCGATCTTTAAACGTAACTTACCCATTTTCGGAAAAGTCCTAATGAATGTGTATTATTACCACCCGATCTTTAAATATTTTTGGGAAAAATATTTATATTTTGGAGAAAGGATTAAAATATATTTTAAGTGAGACTCAATAATATATTCCAAAGATACAGAAACGCACATGTATTAAAGCCCCCATCCTTGGGAAGGAATTTATTTACCAAATGATTACGAAGTGTAATTACGAAATAGTTGCCTAACTATTTCTCAAAAACTTAACCCGATCTTGCTAATGGAGAAAATCGACCCTCTTGCTTCCTTGACCTAAAATTCGTTTTTCTTGATGATTATAGGGATTGTTTGGTAAGGGTCTTGCCCTTGTTCAGCGTTTAGAGGTCCTGCAAGGGACCTGGGTCAAATTTAGTAGGATCTCCTTCAATGCCCATAGGTATTGGATGGCGGGGATCCAAACTCTTTGACCCCCTCATAAGTTAACTACTATTAATAATATAACCCGTCTATTTAGGACTGTATCCCTGCTGACTCAGACTACTTAGTCGAGGGTAACGTCACCGCCAAAAGCGGGGCCTACCATAATTTGCATTAATAACTTAATTCATTATCTTCCAATAATCCAACCCTTTAGGATTGTATCCTTGCTGACTCAAACTAATGGGTTGAGGGTAACGTCGCCTTCAAAAGAGGGGCCTACTACAATAACTAAGATAATCTCTTAAACAAGTGCAAAAGTGCGAAAATAATCAAAGGTTATACTAATACACGAGTCGGATCCAAGTGATTCATCTTGTCTATCTGTTTTTATTTTATTTTTATTTTTCAGCATTTAGTTAGTTTTTATTTTCTTACTTTAAAAACCTTTTCTAACATTTTAATTTGATTAGACGTTGAGGATAAACCGGTACTAAAAGCTCTTGTGTCCTTGGACGACCTCGGTATCTTACCAACACTATACTACGTCTACGATGGGTGCACTTGCCCATATGTGTGTTTAGTGTTAGTAAATATCATGTTCTATAAATTTAAAACTTGGCTAAAAGTGTAAAAAGGGCTTAAAATATACATCAAAAATATCTTACACTACACACACATCAAGTTTTTGGCGCCGTTGCCGGGGACACAAGGATTTTAAGAAAGTTAGGAATCAACGGCCTAATCATATTTTTATTTTTCTTTTTTTTTTTTAAGGATTTTCTTAGTTTTTCAGCTTCTGCAGAGCTCAGCACGGGTCGTGCCCGCTGAACACGCCCCCGTGCTCAATAATTGGAACTGGTAATCCTGTTTTAAGTCAGACAGTAAGCTGAACACGGGGCCGTGCTCACTCAACACGCCCCCGTGCCCAAGATTCACTTACTGAAAACAGAACCGTTAGATCCCGGCGGTTGGTAATTTCTGACACAAACATGAGTGATAGTAATTCTTTTTACTTTCGGCACTCTTATGGTACGTGGTGTCAATTATGTGGAGGCGAACATAAAGAATTAGAATGTTACTTTCTAAATTATAGGCCCCACTACATAGACCCACCGATTCCTTATAACCTTAAGAGGGGCGAAAGTAAAAATAATCACTATCTCTCCCTCGAATGCGCCCAGCCAGATATTCTAGGAGAAATGCTCCTTGACGAGTTATTTCAACTAGAAGAGCTAATTCTAAGTTGGTCAAAAGAGCTTAGGAAGGATTTTATTGATCCACCCCAAGACGATGACCATGAAGAAATGTTGGGATCGCATTCCGACAACCTCGTTGCTCCCAAAAATACCTTCATACCTAGCGATGACTTGGACGTTAGTCGTCCCTGTGCCGATTGTGCCGTGAAGGACTCTCCATCGACTTCATTCGGTGCATACATAGACCTGAGCGATTCGGCATACACCTTCTTTAACGAGAGCCCGGGAAAGGGTTGGACTTGTCCACCTAGAATGAAAATAGGAATTACCCTCACCGACAACCTCTTGCGTTCTCGCCTTAGTCTAGGACAATTAAGGTATCTTAGGCACTTTGGGGTTGTTCCAACCAGTAAAGAACCACCCGATAGCAATGAGATCCTTAGAAGAAACAAAACTCCATAAGACAGCTTCCAGACACGGGGCCGTGTCCAGGTCAACACACCCCCGTGCTCACCTAAAAGATTCTCTGCTGATTTTGTCAGAATACGGACAAAATGTGTCAGGATTTCCTCTGCACACGGGGCCGTGTCTAGCGAACACGGGGCCGTGTCCAGTGCGCTGTCATTTTCTTTAAATGCAGCCTGATCCCTGCTCATTTTTGACCACTTCAAAAGACAGAGATACCTGGGATCTTCACTCATACCATCCTAGGTAAGTGCTAAAAGAAGGTTCCCAAGGACCGTCTTGACCCTTCCACTTTTATTCATTACCTCTTCTTTCAAATTTTTCAAACATTTCCTCCATGAAAGCTTGGAAGCTCCATGATTCCAACCTTTCATGAGAAGTTTGTAAGATTATTTGCTAAGGATTCTTGTTGAAAGTTAGTTGTATAACTTTGTTTTAAATTATCTGTGCTTAAAACCCAGTTGAAAATCATGAAAATAATTTAAAACTCCAAGACTCCTTAGCCTAAAATCCTGCAGACACGTGGACACGGGGCCGTGCTCATCAAGCACGGGGCCGTGTCCGAGGCACTGTTTCGTAAAAATTTAGTTTTCTTCGGTTTCTTTCTCAGAAAATGGCAAGCAGAACAAGCGGAACATCTTCAAGAAGTAACCGACAAGGGAGAAGATCATCAACGGCAGAAGACTCTCTTGTAAACTATGTTTACGCTCTTAGAGAGGCTATTGACGAAATGACGGGAGTGGAGGAAGCATTGGTCGACCGTATCAACCATCTAACGGTGGGACTGGAGGGCTGTCTCCGAGAGGTGAACCTCTTGCACCAGAGGTTAAACCTCCTCGCCTCCCCGCCGTTGGTGCCTATAATAACCCAAAGGGCGTGGAACGTGGTGCCCGAAGTCATCATTCCGGCTGAATGGTACGCCATGCACCCTGAGCCTCCGCAAAGGGTGGTGCAAGGAGTCCCGGTGAATGTTCCCCCTTAGCCACAAGTTGCTGAGGAAAATGAAGTTGCCTTCTTCCTTCCAATGGAGATAGAAGAATGGCCTTAAACGACATCTAGGGAAGAAAACCATCGGCCGAAAGTCCTACTATATCGGGAAACTATTCTCGAAAATTTTCTTAAAAAGTAGAACTCTTTATGATAACCTCATGTACCTCCTGACCTAGTTAGTTAAGTTTTTAATTTTATTTTAGGAATCTAATGTATTTCTCTATGGTTAAATGGAACGATGGTTTTAAGGTTTGGATGATCCATAATAAATAAAACACACTCATTGTGGTAAAGGATGAAAAGGGAAACGAGAAACATGACCCCATGCACAAGAACAAGGCAACTCGACATCAATTTCTCCAACACAGAAGGTTCAACACGGGCCGTGTCCAACCAACACGGCCCCGTGCTGAACCCCCTACAGAAAAATGCCCAGTTCAGGTAACTAGACACGGGCCGTGTTCACCAGACACGGCCCCGTGTCCAGGCTTCTGTTTCTTTTCTTTAATTTTCGTTACTGGCACCAGAACACGGGGCCGTGTCCGGTCCCCACGGGGCCGTGTCCAGACTGCCAGTAACATAAAATCTTTGCTTTTAACACCATATTACACATCTAATCAACCTAAAAATTTATTTTTGGGACACATTGAGGACAATGTGTAATTTAAGTGTGGGGGGGATGCTAAAACCTTGAAATTTTGCAAGTCCTAAAAACAAGCCTTACACAAAACTCTATTGGAACCGCTAATCACCCCAAATTTTTCAAAAATTTTCAATTTTTTCTTTACTTGTCTAAAGTTTAAGTTGGGAATTCTAAGATTAATAAGGTTATATTTTTACAAGTTTACAACCAATAGCGTCGTGATAAAAAGAACTGATATTCGCTAATTTACACATATTTTAGTCCCCCGTTTTACCCCCATTTTATGCGTTTTCGGCCGTAAAACCGTCATTCGGATACTTAATTATCTACATTTTTTGTTTACAGGCCTAAGACAGCATACCAGACAAGATGATAGCGAAAACGAGGACTTTCCGGACAAAACGACAAGGCTGCGAAGATTCTGTGAAGAAAACTGACCTGGGCGTTTGGCACGGTCATGCGGCCATATGCACGACCGTGCATATCCGATGACCCATGAAGACCAGCGGTGAACGAGGGTGCAACTCCGAGATAAAGGCCAAACCCGAAACGGCACGGTCATTCCAAGTGAAGAACGGTCGTGCGGATCCGAGATCAAACATAACCTCGGAACTGAACGACCAAGGAACCAAGCGTGCAACTCAGACCTCGGTAAGGAACGCCCGTGCCAAATGAGGAACGCCCGTGCGTGACCGAAGACCAGTCAACGATCTGTGACGTCATGCAATATGGTGGCCCACCACCAATAATGCTTAAAGTGCACGGTCGTGCGATCGGGAGAACGGCCGTGCAACTTCGAAAAAGCATTTAAACAGAACAGAACCATTTTAGTAGTAACTCTGGAATTTTGGAGAGCTCCACAGGCGATTTTCAGGCTCCGAAGGCTGCTGCTTTCACTCGGATTCAAGCCACATTGCCCGGTTTTGCTCATTTACTATCCGGATTCTTAATCTTGTGCTTGTTTATGGTTGGGTTTTCTAATCTTTCCATACTTTTGTTAATGTTTCAAGCATTTAGATTAATATTTATGTATTATTGTAGCCTTTGGGCAAAAACACAACAATCCCTTGCTTGATTATAGCTATTAGTATGTCAATCTATGTTTGTAATGACATTTTGAAGTGTTTTCTATGATTATCTTTGATGATTAGTTTGCAACCTTGTTATTGATATTGATTTCTTGATTATAAGTAATTGTGTTGGATGATTGGTGCTTGGTTAGGTAAGATAGTTGAAAAATGAAGCTTATTTAATCATGTATTAGTAAACTTTTAATTTGGTTAACTAGTTTAACTTGGTTAAAATGTAGGCACCATGATACTCTAACGGGTTAGTGGTTTAATAAAATGCAATTATTATTAATCAAGAGAGCTTGCCCTCACGGAAGGACTCTAACGGGTTAGATGGTGTTGTTACGAAATCTTGCCATGATTTGTTAGCTTAGTTAGTAGTTTCGGCCAAAATTGCTATCTTGGTGAATTTATGTGCAAGATTTGTAAAATGAACTCGGTTGTGATTTAATCTAGTTTATGCTTGTCTCGGTGGTTGCATTGTGTTTATCGGTGTTGCTTTCCTTGATTAAGTGATGTTAGAAAACTCCTAACGGATGACTAACTTATTTTTAGGAGATTTTTGTAGACATTAATCAATCGCACGTTAAAGAACAATTTTAGGTGGTTAAAGTGTGTTTATCGTTTTAACTTTCCGAATGATTGTCATGTTAGGATTCCCGAAAGGGATACTAATTGTCTCAAAATGGAAAATTGACCGAATGCTTCTAGTGCCAAAACTGACTTAGTTGACATGCTGTGGTTGTGTATTAAGCAAGGCTATTTATATATATTTTACTATGTTTTATAAGTATTTATTTATGCTTAATTTAGATTAATTAAAACCAAGACAATTTATGTTTTTACCGGTAATTTAGTGACAAAGGTCTAGTATTATTTCTCCGCCCATTTCCGTGGATCGATACTTGGTTCTTACCGATACTTTACTACATATATGACGGGGTACACTTGCCTCTTTCGTGTGTGTTTTGATGTAAAAGTAATAATCACTTTTATAAATTTAAAACCAATTCGTGTGTAATTTCATTGTAAAAATATGTGTAGTCACGCACGTACCAAGTTTTTGGTGCCGCTGCCGGGGAAGTTGTATTATTGTTTCCTTGACGGATTCTCTGGGTACTTTCAGATTCCTATCGCTCCTGAGGATCAGGAGAAGACTACCTTTACATGCCCCTTCGGCACATTCGCCTACCGGCGGATGCCTTTTGGGTTGTGTAATGCACCAGCGACCTTCCAGAGATGCATGGTTGCAATTTTCCATGACATGATCGAGGATTCCATGGAGGTTTTCATGGATGATTTTTCATTATTTGGGGATTCCTTCGATCACTGCTTGGAAAATTTGAGAAAGATGTTGAAGAGGTGTGAGGAGACGAATCTGGTCCTAAACTGGGAGAAATGCCACTTCATGGTGAAGGAGGGCATAGTTCTGGGACACAAGATTTCGCATGCTGGTATGGAGGTCGATCCAGCCAAAGTGGATATTATTTCACGACTTCCACCTCCAACCTCTGTTAGAGCGATACGGAGCTTTCTCGGTCATGCCGGGTTCTACCGGCGATTCATTAAAGATTTTTCAAAAATCGCCAGACCCATGACCCGTCTGTTGGAGAAAGACGCTCCGTTCATATTTGGAGATGATTGCTTGAGAGCCTTTGACCTTCTCAAGCAAAAGTTGATTGAGGCCCCTATTTTAGTTGCACCGGACTGGAGTTTGCCGTTTGAGATTATGTGCGACGCGAGTGATTACGCCATAGGGGCCGTTCTTGGTCAAAAGAGAGAAAAGCACTTTCACCCGATCTATTATGCGAGCAAAACTCTTCACGACGCTCAAGAGCATTATACCACGACTGAAAAAGAACTCTTGGCGGTCGTTTTCGCATATGACAAATTTAGATCGTACTTGGTGCTTTCGAAAACCGTTGTGTATACTGATCACGCAGCCATCCGATATCTCTTCAGCAAGCAGGACGCTAAGCCACGTCTGATCAGGTGAATCTTGTTGCTGCAGGAGTTTGATATTGAGATTCAAGATAAAAAGGGTGCGTTGAATGTAGCGGCTGACCATCTATCTCGGTTAGAGCATGGAGACATCGTGGACGCGCGTTGGGATTCCATAAATGACAACTTCCCACACGAGTCTTTGATGAGTGTTGAGATATGCGATGAGTCGCCATGGTTCGCTGACCTTGCGAACTACCTTGCTTGCGGGATTCTGATCAAAGGGTTGACTCACCAGCAAAAGAGGAAATTCTTTTCGGATGTCAAGCACTACATTTGGGATGACCCTTACTTGTTTCGGGTTGGTGCTGATCAGGTGATTAGGAGATGTGTTTCAGGGAAAGAGGCGACCGATGTTCTGCGCCACTGTCATGAGGGACCTACCGGAGGCCACCATGGAGCCAACTTTACCGCCAAGAAAGTGTTGGACTCCGGGTTTTATTGGCCGACTATATTTCGTGATGCGCAGAGTTGGGTTAGAGCGTGCGATGCTTGCCAGAGAGCGACAAATATATCGGCACGTGATGAAATGCCTCAGACCTGGATTCAGGTTTGTGAAGTCTTTGATATCTGGGGGATAGACTTCATGGGACCATTTCCCCCCTCACGAGGTAATAAGTACATCCTGGTCGCGGTTGACTATGTATCGAAGTGGGCGGAGGCACAGGCCTTGCCCACCAATGATGCCAGGGTGGTCGTGAGATTTTTGAAAAGCTTATTTGCCCGGTTCGGCGCTCCGAAAGCGCTTATCAGTGACAGAGGGACGCATTTTTGCAATACTCAGCTCGAGAGAGCCTTGTCCCGTTACGGTGTGCATCACCGTCTATCCACGCCCTATCATCCACAGACAAGCGGGCAGGTGGAAGTCACGAACCGATGGCTGAAAAGAATCCTTGAGCGGTCAGTAGGTGCAAACCGCTAGGATTGGTCAGATAAGCTTGATGAAGCGTTGTGGGCCTTCCATACGGCTTACAAGACGCCTATTGGGACTACTCCCTTTAGGCTTGTTTACGGAAAGGCATGCCATTTACCGGTTGAGCTGGAACATAAAGCGATGTGGGCGCTAAAGACCGCAAATCTGGACCTAAAAGCCGGAGGTGAAGCCCGGTTCCTCCAGATTCACGAGTTAGAAGAGTTGCGATAGCGCGCTTATGAGAACTCCGTGTTGTACAAGGAGCGCACGAAGAGATTGCACGATAAACGCTTGAAGGACCACAAAGAATTCCAAGCGGGCGATCTTGTCCTTCTTTACAATTCGCGGTTGCGCTTATTTCCCGGAAAGCTTCATTCACGTTGGACAGGCCCATACACGGTTAAAGAGGTATTTCCGTATGGGACTGTTGCAATAGAGAACGCGGACGGCGTTATTTTCAAAATAAACGGGCATCGCTTGAAGTTATACGTTGCCGGGCCGACAGAGTCGGTGATGGAGGTCATTGAGCTCCAAACCCCGCACACATCATAAGTATGGGGAGGAGAGAGTCTACGCTGCTGACTCGTGGATCAAAAATGCAGCAGGAGCGTCTTTGGCGCTATAGGGGCAAAATTGTCCATTTTTATGTTTTTATAGTTTTAGCGTAATTTAGGTTAGTTAGGTAGTTTCCGTTAGTTTGTACAGTTTCTATTCGTGCCGGGCGAAGGTTCTATGTTGCAATATTGTTAGAACAGTTGGTGTGTCGAAAAAATGGCGAAAAACGGCCAAAACAGTTGCTGGAAATAGCTTCTGCAGAAAATTCTGATCTGCAGCTGATGCACGCCCGTGCCAGGATCCGCACGACCGTGCGTTTTCGAGGTTCCGGCACGGTGGGTCGCACCCTCGGTGCATCACCGAGGAAAATGAGAGTCGTCGGATTCGCACGACCGTGCCAAACGGCGAACGACCGTGCGGCAGGCTGAGGGCATTTTTGTCATTTTGCACATTATATATACCTTCATCTGCTGCAAAACCCCTCATTCGCGAACCCTAGCAACTGCAGCCGTTCCAGAGCGGTTTTTACACCAAATCGCACGGTTTTTCGCACGATCTCGCACCCAACTTCGCACGGTACGTCTCTAGTGTTAGATTTCTTGTTTTCTTGCTTTCTAGGTAGATTTCCTCAGATTCAACAAGGGATTTATTAGGGTTCTCTTCATAAACAAATCGAAACCCTAACCCTTGTTGAATCGAAGTATCGTGGACACCCGATTGTGATTCCGACCCCTGTTAGCCCAATACTTATTGAAATTGGCGAAAAATCAGGCTGTTATTAGATCAGGGGTTCGAAATACTGCAGAATCGGCGTTGCACGGTCGTTCGTGTATGGAACGGTCGTGCCTTTCTGGGTGTTCACTGCTTCTGATGTTGGTTCGGAGTTGCACGGTCGTTCCGATGTTCGCACGCCGTGCGTTTCCGAGTTTGCTGGGCAGATGGTGCACTTCGTCGGTGATGCACGACCGTGCATATCGCCGCACGCCCGTGCCGGATGCCCAGATCAGTTGGACAGAAGCTTCATAATTTGCTGCTCGGTTGTTTTCAATTCCATTTTCTCCTGTTTCTATCTTTCTAACAATGTTCCTCATTACAGATGAATCATCCCTTCCTACAGTTTGACCCCAACAACGAGCGTGAAGCTTTATGCATTCCAAAAAGAGATGAATTATGGGCCCTGAGGGGGCAATTCGGAGTCCCTAGATGGCTGGATTGGGAAGTAATGCAAGAACTAAATCAGTATGACCGTTTGGAAAACATGATGAGTCGTCCACTTATAAATCTGGTCGGTTGCAACTGACCCGTTTACTTGGAGCTTACCATAGAGTTCTTTGCATCATATGCTTACGAAAAGCCAGTTGCTGCTCGACGACCCAAATTCCGCCACAAGGAGCGGATAGCTTTCAGATTGTGTGGAAGATGGCACAGGTGGTCGGTTGGTCGTTTGGGAAGGAGACTTGGGATTTACACTAGGGAAGACATGGATGATCCCAATGTCTTCACAGAGCAGTTCACTTTCCCGTCTGATGCAGCAAGGGATGAGTTTTGGGCTGCAAATGTTGTTGGGGACCCATACAACCCAAGGATGTCAAAGGCCTCACGACTTAGAGACCCTTTGGTGCGAGTGATGCACCATGTGTTTAGCCACACCATATGCGGGCGCATGGACAGTCTTGGTAACTGTCCAACACCTGATTTGATTTTTTTGTATGCATTGGTGGAGAAGGCGCCCATCAACTTAGCGACGCGAATGGCTGAATACTTTGTGAAGTGCTCAGGGAGGACTCCTAGCAGTCAAATACATGGCGGTCAGTATGTGACCGAAATTGCATATAACGAACACCTTATGACTGAGGAGGTACTTCAGAGTCTCACTCTGATCACCGAGGGGGTCCATATTGACATCAGATCACTGAAGGCAATGGGTTTGATTGTAGAGACTGATCAGGGGGATAGGTTGAGGGGGCTGAATAACGAGGTCTGAGACCCGTTACCCCCGCTCCCAGCAGAGGAAGAGGAAGAAGATGTAGAGATGCATGAGCAGCACCAGCCACACACACCGCCACACCAGACACCGCCACACCAGCCGCAACACCATGAGTTCTACCAGCACCAGGACTGGCATGAGTTTTATCAGCAGTTCCAGCAGATGCGTGTCACGCAGGAACAGCATGGTACGTACATCGATCAGATTAGGACCAGCCAGGACCAGATCCGGGCTAGTCAGGATCAGCTCAGGACCACGCAGGATCAGCTGAGGCAGAGCCAGGAGAGCTTATACCAGGGGGTGAGTGCCGGGTTTTCGTACTTATTCGGGGAGATGCACCATGCATATCCCGACTACTTCCAGCACCCTCCACAGTTCCCACCGTGGAACCCACCTGGTTATCGTGGTGCGGGCCCATCCTTCACGAGAGACGATGACGACGATGACGAGTAGGAGTTGGTGGTGATTTTCGTTGGTGGTTTTTATGGTTTTTTTTAGTACTTGTTATTTCGGGTGTTCTTTTTGCTTAGTATGTCGAACACCCTCGGATTGTACTATATTTTAAAACTCTTTACTTTATGTTGTGTCTTTGTTTGAACTAGTAGTATTTATGTACATTATGGTTTATTTGTGTTTATTCTGTTACTGTTCTGTTATGCTGTACCATATGACATATTTGCAGATTGTGGCTATCAAGTCTTTGACCGGAGCATATGACAGACGCAGCTTTGGAAGCCTCGATTCATTAGATATCATCTTGAGGGGAGTATTATTATCCTTTTTCTCTATATTTCGGGTTTCACATTGGGGACAATGCGAAGTTCAAGTGTGGGGAGGGGGTTAACTTTGTTAACTTTGTTTGTCCTCATATATATATATGTAAAAAAAAATCAGAAAATCAGAAAAATCATTCAAAAATACCTGTATTTTGTATATATTTTAGTAAATAAACCGGTTGATTGTGTTTTAGAAAGCATCGGACTTGATAAAAACTCGACAAGCAAAATATTTTTGAAAAAGGAAACCGGAAAGCGTGACAAACAAAGAAAGACTTACATGATAGTTTTCACACTTTTACCCATTCCATCCGTTACGTGAGCATATTTGAGCCTATTGTTATATATTTGTTCATTTCGGATATAGGAGTGAGCCGGATGTTATGTGTAATATAGAACTTGTCACTAGTATGCTTGTTAAAACCATGAACTTGTGAATTTGTGTAAAAGTGATAGAGGCACTTAGATTACCCCTTTGTTGTAAACCTTGTTCTTTGTGTTGTGCTTCCCGTTCACCTTATATTACCCTTTAGGATTAACCATGTCGAGCCTTCCCGTTTACCTTTGTTTACCCACATTATCGCCCACTTAGCCAAATTTAGCCTTTGTATGTTTTAAACCCTTTTTAGTGTTGAAACTCGGACAAAATAATCGTTTAACTAGCATTTGTTTCGGTTTATTGTATAGTTATTTATATATATATATATATATATAAAATAAAAAAAAATAAAAAAAAAACAAAAAACAAAACAACCCAGAAAATAAAACACCCTAAAATAGGGAGAAGTTGATAAAACTCGAGCAATTTTGAATGCTTAAATGTTAAAATTTCGTTGATAAGCTCGATTGCGCTTTAGTCGCCTTTTTAAGGCGTTTGTATGTATAGTTGTATTATGTTCTTGCTAGTTAAACGCTAAAATCGAGTTTTAACCATTTTCGCCACTTTAAATGTCTACTTCCATACCCTTCGCCCAAGCCTAACGTTACAACCCGTAAAGACCTCTTGATTTACACTTATTTGCATGTTAGTTGGTGGAGACGAGATCTTATGCCAAGCTTATGATATTGCATGTTTCATTGACTAGGCGTTGAGTGTTTACACAAACACATTTTATGTATGTTTCATAAATAAAACCGAGTGTGTGAACATTGTGAGTCGTGTGAAGATTAGCATGTGAGTCAATTAAATGTGAAGTCACGGCTTTTTGGTTGTCGCTTTTTAATTGCATATGCTTGTTGGGTTTGAGTCTTTTGATGACGTCTTTCGACAAACCGGCTAACCGTTAATGGTAGTTTTCAATAAAATAGTGTGTAAATTATCGTTCTTGTTTATTTCCGTCTTTTATTGCTTTTTAGTTCAGCTTGCTTAAGGACAAGCAAGGTTCAAGTGTGGGGAGATTTGATATTCGCTAATTTACACATATTTTAGTCCCCCGTTTTACCCCCATTTGCGTTTCCGGCCGTAAAACCGTCATTCGGATACTTAATTATCTACATTTTTGTTTACAGGCCTAAAACAGCATACCAGACAAGATGATAGCGAAAACGAGGACTTTCCGGACAAAATGACAAGGCTGCGAAGATTCTGTGAAGAAAACTGACCTGGGCGTTTGGCACGGTCATGCGGCCATATGCACGACCGTGCATATCCGATGACCCATGAAGACCAGCGGTGAACGAGGGTGCAACTCCGAGATAAAGGCCAAACCCGAAACGGCACGGTCATTCCAAGTGAAGAATGGTCGTGCGGATCCGAGATCAAACATAACCTCGGAACTGAACGACCAAGGAACCAAGCGTGCAACTCAGACCTCGGTAAGGAACGCCCGTGCCAAATGAGGAACGCCCGTGCGTGACCGAAGACCAGTCAACGATCTGTGACGTCATGCAATATGGTGGCCCACCACCAATAATGCTTAAAGTGCACGGTCGTGCGATCGGGAGAACGGCCGTGCAACTTCGAAAAAGCATTTAAACAGAACAGAACCATTTTAGTAGTAACTCTGAAATTTTGGAGAGCTCCATAGGCGATTTTCAGGCTCCGAAGGCTGCTGCTGTCACTCGGATTCAAGCCACATTGCCCGGTTTTGCTCATTTACTATCCGGATTCTTAATCTTGTGCTTGTTTATGGTTGGGTTTTCTAATCTTTCCATACTTTTGTTAATGTTTCAAGCATTTAGATTAATATTTATGTATTATTGTAGCCTTTGGGCAAAAACACAACAATCCCTTGCTTGATTATAGCTATTAGTATGTCAATCTATGTTTGTAATGACATTTTGAAGTGTTTTCTATGATTATCTTTGATGATTAGTTTGCAACCTTGTTATTGATATTGATTTCTTGATTATAAGTAATTGTGTTGGATGATTGGTGCTTGGTTAGGTAAGATAGTTGAAAAATGAAGCTTATTTAATCATGTATTAGTAAACTTTTAATTTGGTTAACTAGTTTAACTTGGTTAAAATGTAGGCACCATGATACTCTAACGGGTTAGTGGTTTAATAAAATGCAATTATTATTAATCAAGAGAGCTTGCCCTCACGGAAGGACTCTAACGGGTTAGATGGTGTTCTTACGAATTCTTGCCATGATTTGTTAGCTTAGTTAGTAGTTTTGGCCAAAATTGCTATCTTGGTGAATTTATGTGCAAGATTTGTAAAATGAACTCGGTTGTGATTTAATCTAGTTTATGCTTGTCTCGGTGGTTGCATTGTGTTTATCGGTGTTGCTTTCCTTGATTAAGTGAGGTTAGAAAACTCCTAACGGATGACTAACTTATTTTTAGGAGATTTTTGTAGACATTAATCAATCGCACGTTAAAGAACAATTTTAGGTGGTTAAAGTGTGTTTATCGTTTTAACTTTCCGAATGATTGTCATGTTAGGATTCCCGAAAGGGATACTAATTGTCTCAAAATGGAAAATTGACCGAATGCTTCTAGTGCCAAAACTGACTTAGTTGACATGCTGTGGTTGTGTATTAAGCAAGGCTATTTATATATATTTTACTATGTTTTATAAGTTTTTATTTATGCTTAATTTAGATTAATTAAAACCAAGACAATTTATGTTTTTACCGGTAATTTAGTGACAAAGGTCTAGTATTATTTCTCCGCCCATTTCCGTGGATCGATACTTGGTTCTTACCGATACTTTACTACATATATGACGGGGTACACTTGCCTCTTTCGTGTGTGTTTTGATGTAAAAGTAATAATCAATTTTATAAATTTAAAACCAATTCGTGTGTAATTTCATTGTAAAAATATGTGTAGTCACGCACGTACCAAGAACCAACATAAGAAAATTACGAAACGGCATGACAAGCTTAGTTAAAAATTGATTACATATACTTGATCACATAGAAAAACCCATTCCCACAAAAAGTGAGTTTTGAGCCTTTATTGAGCATACAAATATACCTCTTTAGACTAAATGCTCATTTTTCGTTTCTTGTGTGAATAGCCGCTTGGTTCTTACGACTCTAGAACTTGCCACGACGATTCATTCCCAGTCCTTACCAACTTAAACCCAAGTAAGTAAATGATGGAGGCATTAGGACTAACCCTTTTTCTTTCTACACCATTATTTTTCAATTTTTTTTTACCACCTACCCAAAATCCCCCTAGTTAACACCTTTGAGCCTAAACCTTTCATTTCTTTACCCTAAAACCTTTTTACCCACCAAAAAACCCTTTTTATTTTTACCCTTTATTTTAGTAACAAGCTCGGTTTTCGTGTGACTAAAAAAAATTGATGATGAAGTTTGAAATAAACAAACAAAGCTCTTAAAACAAAAGCTTGTTTGAAGAAATACTTCGAAATAAAAAGTCACTAAAGCAAAATGTTTTACGAAAACCGACGTTTTTTACGCTTTTCGCCCTTTTCTACTAACCACTTACCCATTCACCCACCTTTAGCCCAAGCCTTTACCCATAAAGTCCTCTTGATATTTACAAAGGTAACGAGTTAAAAAGGAGGAGGATTGATTGCTTGGCAAGCTTATGGTAGGAATAAGTTCCATGCCGCTCTCGAGTGATTCACTAAAAATACACCTTCGGCCGAGTGTGAGTGATTTCTCCCGTGAGGTATGTGAACTTGTATATAAATGGGATTTTAAAAAGGCATGTTATGCCCAAATAAGTAATTTCTCCTATGA
This sequence comes from Helianthus annuus, assembly GCF_002127325.2. Taxonomy (NCBI): domain Eukaryota; kingdom Viridiplantae; phylum Streptophyta; class Magnoliopsida; order Asterales; family Asteraceae; genus Helianthus; species Helianthus annuus. The sequence continues at coordinate 84,315,230 of NC_035437.2, forward strand.
AACGTTCTAAACAAATCATAACGAATAGGATTGTAAATAAAAAAATAAAACCCAAAAAAATCTTGGATTCTCGACACTCTATGACAAGCCAAAACCTTCTCTTCTACATATTCCATTTGGGAGTGTAAGCCACATATTAAAGAGTTTTGCTTGAGGACAAGCAAAAGTTCAAGTGTGGGGGTATTTGATGTGTGTAAAATGCAACATATAAATTACATCAAATAAGGCATAAAATTAACCCTTTTTAAGTACTAATGTTGGAAAAAGAGTGTTTTTGTCTTCCTTTTGTATTTTCAGGATTAAATGAGCTCAAATTCACAAAAGAAGCAAAAAGACAGCTAAATCTAACATAAATACAAGAAAAGGAACATAAGTGGATTGCCCGACCCCTCAACAGCATCCTCCCAAGCAAAATAGAGAAGACAGAAGACTGAACACGCCACGTGCTCAGCCAGCACGGGGCCATGCCCAAGAAGCAACAGAAAAGACAAACCTATAGAAGCTTCAATTGCCCACCACGGGGCCGTGTCCAGCGGATACGGGGGCGTGGCGAAAGTACAGCAGGCGCATTAATTGTAATTGTGAATTACAATTAATGAAGAGAGAGAGTGTCAGACAGGCATGGGGGCCTGTCCAGCGGACACGGGGCCGTGCCCAGCCTTGTGTTCAGCCTATAAATAGGAGTGCTTGGTTTCATTGAAACTCATCCCTTGGCACACCACCTCTCTCACATTTCATCCACCACCCACCACCATCACAAAACCATCATCCACCACCATCATCCATTGTCCATCATAGAGTGTGTGAGTCGTCTCGGGATCCAAGATTGATCGTAAGAGTTCTTGACAATCAAGGCCATGTTTGCCTAAGTCTCTTACATCACTTGGTGAAGATAAGTGTTTAGTATAATACTTTTTATTTTTAATCTTTTGCACTTTTTATTTGGTTTTGTATTAATGACTTTAATAACTAGTTGCTTATGTTGAAGGTGATCTTTCCTTATCGTTTATCCGTGGTGTCTTGGCATTATTTTACTGTCTATATAAAATAAAACATTTTCACCATTCATATCTCTACGGTCTATATGGAGGTATGTTGGCTACCTGGTCGGGGGTTAAGGGAACGGTTTGGTAAGGGTCTTGCCCTTGTTCAGCGTTTAGAGATCCTCCAAGGGACCTGGGTCAAATTTAGTTGGATCTCCTTCAATGCCCATAGGTATTGGATGGCGGGATCCAAACTCTTTGACCCCCTCATAAGATAACTACTATTAATACTATAACCCGGCTATTTAGGACTGTATCCCTGCTGACTCAGACTACTTAGTCGAGGGTAACGTCACCGCCAAAAGCGGGGCCTACCATAATTTGCATTAATAACTTAATTCATTATCTTCCAATAATCCAACCCTTTAGGATTGTATCCTTGCTAACTCAAACTACTGGGTTGAGGGTAACGTCTCCTTCAAAAGAGGGGCCTACTACAATAACTAAGATAATCTCTTAAACAAGTGCAAAAGTGCGAAAATAATCAAAGGTTATACTAATACACGAGTCGGATCCAAGTGATTCATCTTGTCTATCTGTTTTTATTTTATTTTTATTTTTCGGCATTTAGTTAGTTTTTATTTTCTTAGTTTAAAAACCTTTTCTAACATTTTAATTTGATTAGACGTTGAGGATAAACCGGTACTAAAAGCTCTTGTGTCCTTGGACGACCTCGGTATCTTACCAACACTATACTACGTCCACGATTGGTGCACTTGCCCATATGTGTGTTTAGTGTTAGTAAATATCGTGTTCTATAAATTTAAAACTTGGCTAAAAGTGTAAAAAGGGCTTAAAATATACATCAAAAATATATTACACTACACGCACATCATTACACTTCGTAATTATTTGGTAATATATTCCTTCCCAAGGACGGGGGCTTTGATACATGTGCGTTCGTTTAACTTCGAAATATATTATTAAGTCTCACTTAATAAAATATATTTTATTTCATTTGTCTAAAACATTCTATCTCCAAAATATAAATATTTTTCCCAAAAATATTATATTTTATTCCATATAATTTTCCAAAATAATATCCTTGTCAAAATACACACTTATGGGTATTTTCTGACATTACGTAAGTTACGTTGTAAGGTTCGGGTGGTATTATTAATGCCGGTGTAACTTAAATAATTATTGTGAAGGCATTCGTATTATTTTGGAGCCGTGAATATTCAGTGTATTCTAGTAATATTATTTTTTTACCCTAAAAATAATATTTATGAAGCTCACACAATAATCATAAAAATCTCACAAGTGTTGTTATAAAAAAAATATATGCTCTAAATATATATTAATCAAGTTTTACTTGTGAAAATCCCACCTTCGACACTTGGAAGTTTTGTAATAAAATTGTGGCGAAATTTACGTTTTGAAAACAAGTTAAAAATATAGTTATAAATACTTGTCACTAAAAATATTTCTAAGTGTTATATTTCTAGAAAAATTTCGCCAGAGTTTCTTCTGTAACTGGAGGTGTCCACGCTTACAAGCGTATCATTTTCTTTTGTAAAATCATTCAATCAGTTCTCAATTAACCAACCCGTCATTCAGACACGCAAAACACTACTTATATCGTATCAGTTTTAATATAAAAAACTAGGCCGTTTTCGAGTATTTTAATAAAATGGTTATCTTATTCCAAAAATCCCCAAATTGTTATAGAATGTCTTATACGAACCAAAAATTATTGTGTAAAAATATCGGGGTCCAAGTCATCACCAATATTTTATAGAAAATGATTTTCCGGACTGAAATCTGATTTACCTATTTCTGACCACAGTCCGCGGAATAATTTATTTAAAATTCACTGAGAGTCCGATTTACGAAATTCCAGTGGGAGAATTACAAATACATCGGTGGTATTCTACAGTGAGAATTTCATGATTCAACTCTACATAGGTTTCAAGTTATGACTAAAAATGTAACACTCGTTTTCTGCTGTAAAAATGCAGCTCTAGCTGCTGTTACAAAACGACACTTTAAAAATAGTAAACAAAGCCCAAAAATTATGATTCCAGTGCCATTAGAACCGTATTTCATAGTACATAAATCTAGACTTCAGAAAATACATTTTTCGTTTCGTTAAAGACCTGTTACAGTCAGTTAAAGTCGGCTGAAAGTGCGATTCAGCGTGCTGTTTTAGTTTAAAGGTTACCAAAACGCACCCATACGACCACCGTGCTTTCTAATAACGATTGACAACAGGTCATAAGTTATTTACAGCAGATTATAGTTCATATATTTCAGATTCAACATGTATTATCATATTTCATCAACATTTTAACACTACTTTATCACTAGGCTAATTTATGTTCAAGACTTGTTCATGTTTTTTAATGTTCTTGTGTTTTTGATCTTTAAACATTATTAACCACTTAAATAACGAGTAAAACACAAGGATCTAAGTGCTTACCACTAGTTCAAGACTAGGGAAGTTCAAGTGAAGAAATGTGGCGGTTAATAGCGCTTGCAAGAGGTCCTTCAACTTCCGAACATGCCGAGCTTCGTTGTTCACCTTCTTACACCTATGGATGCTCTTGGAATTGGTAGGAGATGATCAAATGATGGTGGTGGTGGTGGCCTTGGTTCCAGCCGAGAATATCTTAGAGAGAGATGTAGAAATTTTGTTATGTGTTGATTTGTGAAGAACTAGCATACATCTTTATAACCCATTTTCATCATTAACCAATGTATATTGTGCTAGTTAGATACTAAACATTCACAAATAAAGTAATCAAAATGGTGGAGGGCCCCCACATGGGGAACCGATTGAACAAAGGGGGGTTATGGTTGGTTCAAAATCAACTAACTAGTTAGTGCTTAGTTAGTTAATTTAGAGATTTAAATTAGTTACTAGTGTATAGGGTATTATAACGGGTGTTATGGTATTCGGGGACCCTAACTAGCTTAGAAAAAGAAAAACAGTGTCAATGACAATATTTTTATGTTCCGGGTAAAGTCCGGTTGTTTGGTTGGATACTGATTCGTTAAAGTGTCAAATAATGCTTTAAAGTGTCTTTATTATTATTTTTAGTGACACAAAGAATTCCAAACACTTTGGAAAATGTCTAGTATTATTTTCCCATGTTTTTACACTTTACTAGTTAGCTCAAATGCTGAATTTTATATTAAAGTGCAGAATTGTGTGTTTAGAACATGTTTTAGGCACATCCGACCACTATAACTATCACCTAGTGACGCAGTTCTACAATCCTCACTTTCCTACACTTCCTACTAGTGTAGCAAACTATTCCCGGCTCGTACTGGCCATAGAGACAGTGTCTGTCTGATGCTGGCTAGATCAGCATGTTTAATGGGTTATCCGTTCATTGTGCTACTGTACTTTTGTGCATCAAGTTTGTCACTAAAGTTTTGTATGTAAATATTGGAGTGACAGTTAATATAGTATGATGCAAGTATGTGTATGTATCAGTATTCAAGTAGCAGTTTATCCACAATTGCAAGCAGGCACAGTAATTAAGCAGTAACTAAACAGTGATTAAATATTAATTAATTCGCACGAATACCTGATTTGGTGAGGGTTGTCACATTCTCCCCCCGTTAAAGATATTTCGTCCTCGAAATTTGTGCCACCTTAACCCTCTATGATTTCGTCACATAATATCGAGGTAGATAATCTCCAATCCGAATCAACATTACTCACATATGGGTGAGTCAAAGAATATATAACAACCCGAATCTTAGGGTTAAAAAGGTGTGTGCTTTTAGCATTAGTTGTCAAGGTACAAGACGTACTTGACGCATAATTTAGCGCAAACAAGCTAGTAGGGGGGTTCCACAAAGAGGAGCCTTGACTAAAAGACTCTCAAACGATCGATCGCAATATGCAGACGAGTTTTCACGAAACATAGCACCCGCTATATAAATTCGAAAATCCACAACTCAAATATAATAGTAAATTGATCTGTTAACTCCCGAGTAGATGAATAGTAAAGTTTAGGGTGTCGACATTCTTAAATTTCGAAAGTATACTGAGTGAAATACAGACGAATCTGGCGTATCACAGTTCGTAGTTGCATCAGAAATGTTTAAAAGACAAGTCAACAACAGTTGATATAGTTTTGTGTGAAACGGTTGACCATGATTAGCATAAGCTACAAGTTTGTAATGACACCATAAGGTGTCGCAATGACATGATTCCATAGTAGCGGTGACTGAACAAGTTCACCGTGTTCGAGATCAGATGAAAGTGTACCGAAACAAGCCCGGAGAATTGATTTTTCACAATGTCATAAAGTTTTTCGGTTGAATATGGAACATCAGAGTGCCACTGTTTTGATCGAAGATGAAAAAGTTTTATGTACTGTAAGGCATTTGATTGACTACGAAAGAATCGTTAGGAGGTACATGGTGCTTATGAAATGAATATATGTACCATTGTCTTAACACACGATTGCGTTGAGACTGCTTCGATTGTGGGTATCAAAGTGGGTTGTTAACAAATAAATAGGCAATTAAATCCGTGTATGAAATGAGTAACCAAATTAGCGCGAGCTTCAATTCTGTGAAAGTATCACTGCAAGGTATCGAAATCAATCAACGATTTAGTGGAGTTATAGACCAAACAAGTCTACTACGACTCGAAACAAAAGAATCTTTGCCAAAGTATTAGAATATGATGCTCTCAATACATCATATGGCGTCTCAAATCAAACATGTGAACTGGATAAGTTCAAGCAATCGAACGCAGTTTCAGCGCAACCCGACAAGAAACGTACGTATCAACAAGGGAATCTTGGCATGGTAGCAAACATAAACCTTAAACGTAGCTTGAAAGTAAGCGGTTTCAATAAAGTGTGTTGACTTGATAACAAAAGAGTCAACAATAACAATAATGTAGGTCGTTCGAATCACGAGTCAGCAATTGGGTTTAGCAAGGCAATATTTAAATTTCAATGAAGTGTTTGTTTGAAACAAAACCACATGTGTAGCAAATGATGCATGTGGGTCATGAAAGTTTCCGAGTACTGAAACAATGAGTACTTGCTAAAATGAAGGAATGACCAAGTATCGAAACAGGTATGTGTCCGCTCTCAGCGAAGAAAATTAACGTGATGCAACTACTTTGCGGGGAGTAGAGATGCAATATCTACTCGTTAGAAGTAAAAGTGAAGACTTCAACGGAAGCAAATTTAAGTACTTTTGGTTTGTTAACAGAAGTGACAAGTTTGTCAAATTAATGACGTTTGATTGAGTTGACAGATATGGTTCCTAAGTAAAACTCTTACGAGTTTGATCCTGGGTTCCCAAAGATCCCAGATATAAGCTTTCTAGATTCTCCAGATCTCGCATCCCGTGTGGAATCCGGTTTGTACATTGTGTAGGAAATACCATTTTTGTCTATGTCTAAGAACAAGTCATTGTCCCACAATCTCGCCCTGGTATACTTTCTTCCTGAATTCCACCGCTAGCGACGCTCGATCGTCGACCAGTCGTGTAGTAGTAGTCGGGTCCTCATAGCCAGTTATGTAAGAGGTTCGTTAGCCCTTAGTAAGAGTCACCGATGTGACAACTCGAACTTTAGACTTATCTTGTAACGTTACGTGCTTATGTGAAAGCTTACTATTTAATGATTATGTGATTATGTTATTATGTGCATTGTGTAATATGTGTTACGTGTATGTATTATCACACTAAACAAACCAAACCGCACAACATAAATGAAACGCACAACATGTATCACTCGCACAAGCCCATTCGGGCCTTATGCTTTGCACACGGAACTTTAGGGCAGCCCAAGTGGGTTCGGCCCACTTCCCTTAGTCGTGTAAGCCCCATAGTTGGGGATTGGTATTGTTATTTGTCACAAGAACAAAATCATAACACACTAGAAACCCTAGCTCTCTCTTCTCTCTTCTCAAACCGACGGCCACCGAAGACTTTCGTACTCGGATCATTATTCCCTACTCGTAACCGGTTAGTGCACTGCTATGAACGTATAATTGTTAGTATGTTGATTGCATGTATTATCTTATGATCTTAGTGATGTTGTGTGTTTAATCATTGAGTTAGTGTTCTTAGAACCGGCTTGTGTGTGTGCGTGTTTGATATATGATCTAGCCAATCGGATATGTTACTGATTGTTGTGGGTTGGTTATCATGTTGGTGTCTTAGATTAAACATATAAACTGGTTGGATGTTCATGCAAATCGGATCTTACTTTGCTGTTTCGAGAACCAATGTTCATAAATCGGTTTCATGCTTGTTAAATTATTCATATGTTTAGGTTAGGGTTCATATGAATTTGTGATAGATTATGCTTGTTTGATCGATATTTTTGCTAACTGATTGTTGATATTGTGTTAATTGATAATTTGGTCAACCGAAATTAATTGGCTATAGTAACAATATTGCTTGAAATATGGAAACTATATAACTGTTTGGCATAATTTCGGATTCACACAAGTCCAACCGCACAAGGCCTCTTAATCGCACAAGAGGCTGTTCGCACATGTTTCACTCGGTCGCACAAAACCTGGGCCACGCACGGATCGCATAAGCCGCTTCACTGTTGGGCCTTAGGCCCAATCTCAATCCCAATCGCACAACGGTCCTGGTCGCACAAGAGACCCTGGTCGCACAAGGGTCTCCAGTCGCACAAGGTTAATTGGATCGCACAAGTGGTAAGCTTAGTTAAACTGTTGGGCCGGAGGGTAAATTGGACTGGGCTTGTCCGATCGCACAACACTAGCCGGACCGCACAAGTTCATATGGGTTATAAGATTTGGGCCGCACATGTTGTTGAATCACTTGTACTAATATTGGGCCAATTCCTAATCTCACAAGTTGGATATGTTATGTTCGTTAACTTGTGTTGCATGTTTGCCATGATTATTACGTGCACGTTATCTGCTAGCTTATGTGAAACATATGTGCATTACTTGAGTCAAAACCTGACTTGTATGGTAACCCTGTTAGGACATGGTTGACCACTTTAGTTCAAGAACCTTTTATTGTGTATCTGCCGAGCAACCCAAGGTGAGTTCACACTCTTACCAAGGCATGGGATTCCCGGGGTGTTGGGAATGGGATTGATAAGGATAAGGTTGAATAGACTCATACGGACACTGTTACTAGACTACCATACCATCGTCCTCGGTTGTGCAGGACACATACGTAAAACCTACGTATAACTAAGTTACTCACTATCCTCGGTTGTGAAGGATACTCACGTAAAACCTGCGTGAACGGATACTCACTACTGCCTCGGTTGTGTCAGGCGCTTACGTAAATCCTACGTAAACCCCCACGTACCCTATCCTCGGTTGTGAAGGATACTTACGTAAATCCTGCATAAACTTGTACGTATTACTGTTCTCGGTTGTGAAGAACACTTATGGTTACGCATAGTCTAGTGGATTAATAACATGGGAAGCCCCCACCAATAGAAACCTATATTGGCCCAGTAGAGCCACTTGATACTTATGAACTTACTGTTACGCATTTACTTTCTGTGAACTCGCTCAACTAGTTGTTGACTCTCTGCTGCATGCCTTGCAGGACCTTAGGTACTTATGGAGCTTGCACAAGGAGGAGCAGGTCGTTGTGGGCAGATGGATCGTGATTACGTATTAAAACACTTATGACATTTCAAACATTAATACTTATGTTGGGTTTTTACATTAATGCTTCCGCTATACTTAACTATGTTGGTTTTGATAAACACCTTTCGTATTGATGGATAACTTTTACTATATTTACATGTTCAATATGATTGATGGCTTGATCCTGGTCATGTCACGCTCCCAAGCGGTGATACTCCGCACGTGGATTTTGGGGGTGTGACAGATTGGTATCAGAGCCATTGGTTATAGAGAACTTGGTTTTAATATGGGAAAACGTTTTTATTAAAACCAGACTATAACCAGAACAGTGCTCTCAACGATCCACAACGACGCTTCGCTCCACGTGCAAGACTCGACATCCTAGGTAATAAGGTTTATGTTTATTGCCTGTATGCTAGAACTTTATAGAACTTTGCTCGCATTACGTTTAGATACACATGACTTTATTACGTGAGAATACCTACGTGCTTACACTTTTCTGTCATCGCCCTACTCGCGAACCACTCTCACTTACGTTAATTTTACTATGAAGATCATGTCCGGACGTGTGAACATGACTCAAGCCCAGCTAGAGGCCCTCGTTCAAGCTCAAGTTGCTGCGGCACTTGCAGCTGCTCAAGCAGGTAGTATACCCTGCAGTATAGACTCATACTAGGATCCTTAGATCCTGCATTAACTCTCGTATTTAATTTCGTCCTATTCGTACACAATAGGTCAACACGCGCAACAACCTGTCTGCACTTTCAAGAACTTCATGGACTGTCGTCCAAGTACTTTCAGCGGCACAGAGGGGGCAGTTGGACTCCTCCACTGGTTTGAGAAGCTCGAGTCAGTTTTCGAAATGTGTGAATGCCCTGAGGCTCGCAGGGTGAAATACGCCACTGGCACGCTGGAAGGAATAGCACTAACTTGGTGGAACGCCCAAGTTCAGATCTTAGGGTTGGCAGCTGCTAACGCCACACCCTGGAACGAATTCAAGGAACTGATCAAGAGGGAGTATTGTACTCGGGAAGACATCCATAAGCTGGAGGATGAGTTTTACCACCTGAAGATGACTGGATCAGAGATTGAAGCTTACACCAAAAGGTCAAACGAACTGGCCGTGCTGTGTCCAACTATGGTGGACCCTCCAATTAAGCGCATTGAGTTGTATCTCAAAGGGTTGGCGCCAGAGATCCAGAGCCACGTTACTTCGGCTAATCTTGATAACATCCAGGATATTCAACGCCTCGCTCACCGCATCACAGACCAGGTAGTGGATCAGAACAAACTGCCTAAACGTATCAGCGCTACTGCTACCGTTACCACTTCAGCTACTCCTACTACTCCCAGTGACAGTAAGAGAAAATGGGATGGGGATTCCAGCAAGGGATCAGCTTCAGTTCAGTCTCAGGCCCAACAGCGGAAGACTGACAATTATCAGAGTCCCAGCCAGCATTCCTCAGGTAGTCACAGGCAGGGCGGATATCGAGGGAACCTCCCAAAGTGCTACAACTGCGGCAGACACCACGGTGGCCAGTGTAACAAGGGTCGCTGTCAAAGATGCCTCAAGATGGGTCATGAGGCTAAGGATTGTAGAAGCCCTCGTCCTGCGAACCAGAACCAGCAGCAGCCACAGGCACAGCAGAATCAGCAACAGGGCAACAAAGTATGTTTTCAGTGTGGGGCAGAAGGTCACTTCAAGAGGCACTGTCCTCAGCTAAACAGGAACCAGAACAACAACCATAACAATCAGGGCAATGGCAACAACAACAACGGGGGAAACAACAATGACAACGAGGCAAGGGGTCGTGCATTCGTACTAGGTCGAGGCGACGCAGTGAACGATCCCAACGTAATTATGGGTAAGTTTCTTCTCGACAACATTTACGTTACTGCTTTATTTGATTCGGGTGCGGATACAAGTTACATGTCTTTGAAAATGAGCAAATTGTTAAAACGTACATCAACTCCCCTAAACACCAAACACGTCGTAGAACTAGCTAATGGTAAGAGTCTAGAAGCCACACAGATAGTCAGGGGTTGTAGTATTGTCTTAGCTGGTCAAGCTTTCTCCATCGACCTTATTCAGATAGTCTTGGGAAGTTTTGATATCATCATAGGGATGGATTGGTTATCCCAACATCAGGCAGAGATCTTATGCAGCGAGAAGATTATTCGCATTCCACGTTCTGGTCAAGAACCTCTTGAAGTTCAAGGCGACAAGAGTGGTGCTGTGGTTGGCATCATCTCTTTCTTGAAGGCTCAGAAATGCTTACGAAAGGGGCACACTGCCATTCTGGCACTCGTTACAGACGCATCAGCAAAGGAAAAGAAATTGGAGGATATTCCAGTTGTACGCGACTACCCTCAGGTGTTTCCTGAAGACTTACCTGGCTTACCGCCTCATCGTCAGGTCGAATTTCAAATCGAGCTCGCTCCAGGAGCAGCACCAATAGCTCGCGCACCATACCGTCTAGCTCCATCAGAATTGGAGGAACTGTCAAAGCAGCTACAAGAGCTCTTGGAAAAGGGCTTCATCCATCCAAGCTCTTCGCCATGGGGAGCTCCAGTACTTTTCGTTAAGAAGAAGGATGGCACCTTCAGGATGTGCATCGACTACCGTGAACTCAACAAGGTGACGGTGAAGAACCGTTATCCTCTTCCACGCATAGACGACCTATTCGACCAGTTGCAAGGGTCGTGTTACTATTCGAAGATAGACCTGAGGTCAGGTTATCATCAGCTGAGAGTCCGGGAAGAGGACGTCTCCAAGACCGCATTCAGAACTCGCTACGGCCACTACGAGTTTCTTGTCATGCCGTTCGGGTTAACGAACGCGCCTGCCGTATTTATGGATCTTATGAACAGGGTGTGCAAACCCTATCTTGACAAGTTTGTCATTGTTTTCATCGACGACATCCTGATCTACTCCAAGAGTCAGGAGGAGCACGAGCAGCACCTACGCCTTATTTTGGAACTCCTACGGAAGGAACAGCTATACGCTAAGTTTTCGAAATGCGACTTCTGGCTTCGTGAAGTCCATTTTCTAGGCCACGTAGTAAACAAGGATGGGATCCATGTTGATCCATCCAAGGTGGACTCGATCAGGAACTGGCCTGCACCACGTACGCCAACGGAAATACGCCAATTCTTGGGTTTGGCGGGTTACTACAGACGGTTTATCAAAGACTTCTCCAAGATCGCGCAACCACTTACACTACTGATACAGAAGGGTGTCACCTACCGTTGGGCCAACACGCAGGAAACTGCTTTTCAGTACTTAAAGGATAGACTTTGTAGTGCACCTATCCTCTCTTTGCCAGAGGGCACAGACGATTTCGTAGTATATTTTGATGCATCCATCCAGGGTCTTGGGTGTGTATTGATGCAGCGGGATAAGGTTATTGCTTACGCTTCGCGCCAACTTAAGATTCATGAACGGAACTACACGACGCACGATTTAGAGCAGGGAGCTGTTGTTTTCGCGCTTAAGATATGGCGACACTACCTGTACGGTACCAAGTGCACAATTTACACCGATCACAGGAGTCTCGAGCATATTCTTAAGCAAAAGGATTTGAACATGCGTCAACGACGATGGGTTGAACTACTGAACGATTACGAATGCGCTATCAAGTACCATCCAGGCAAAGCCAATGTTGTGGCTGACGCCCTCAGTCGGAAAGACACTCTACCACGGCGTGTGCGAGCGCTACAGCTTACGATTCAGTCTAGCCTTCCTGCACAGATACGAGATGCTCAGGTAGAAGCATTGAAACCCGAAATTGTCAAAGCTGAAGCCTTACGCGGCTCATGACAACGAATGGAACAGAAGGCAGACGGCGCCTACTATGTAACGGGGCGTATTTGGGTCCCACTTTATGGCGGTCTACGCGAACTTGTAATGGATGAAGCTCACAAGTCTCGCTACTCGGTACATCCAGGGTCGGATAAGATGTACCACGACATCAGAACTACTTATTGGTGGCCAAGCATGAAGGTCCACATCGCTACATACGTTGGAAAATGCTTGACCTGTGCGAGAGTCAAGGTCGAATACCAGAAACCGGCGAGCCTACTTCAGCAACCCACGATACCGCAATGGAAATTGGAAGAAATTTCCATGGATTTCGTTACAGGCCTACCTAGATCCCAGCGTGGGAATGATACCATATGGGTGATCGTGGATCGACTCACCAAGTCTGCACACTTCCTAGCTATAAAGGAAACGGATAAGTTCTCCACTCTCGCAGACGTTTATCTTAAAGAAGTTGTTTCGAGGCACGGAGTGTCCACCTCCATCATTTCGGATCGCGATGCACGATTCACGTCAGAGCTATGGCAAGCGATGCACAAATCTTTCGGCTCACGATTAGACATGAGCATAGCATATCATCCTCAGACGGATGGGCAGTCTGAGCGAACGATTCAAACACTTGAAGACATGCTTAGGGCATGTGTTATCGATTTCGGCAACGGCTGGGAAAAGCACCTCCCTTTGGTGGAGTTCTCGTATAATAACAGTTATCACACCAGCATTCAAGCCGCTCCATTCGAGGCATTGTACGGACGTAAATGCCGGTCACCTCTCTGTTGGGCAGAGGTGGGGGATAGTCAGATTATGGGTCCAGAGATTGTAGTGGACGCAACAGAAAAGATTGCACAGATACGACAACGCATGGCGGCAGCACGCGACCGTCAGAAAGCCTACGCGGACAAGCGTCGAAAGCCAATGGAATTTCAGGTCGGGGACCGGGTTTTATTAAAAGTTTCACCCTGGAAGGGTGTAGTTCGTCTTGGCAAACGGGGCAAACTAAATCCGCGGTATGTCGGACCGTTCGAAATCATTGAGAAAATCGGCAAAGTGGCCTACAAGTTGAACCTACCAGCTGAACTCGGTGCAGTTCACAATGTCTTTCACGTGTCGAATCTGAAGAAGTGCCTATCAGATGAGACCCTTATCATTCCTTTTAAAGAACTCACTATCGACGAGCGGTTGCAGTTCGTCGAGGAACCAGTTTAAATCACAGACCGGGATGTGAAGGTCCTCAAAAACAAGAGAATCCCTCTTGTTCGAGTACGTTGGAACTCCAAACGTGGCCCAGAGTACACCTGGGAACGCGAAGATAGGATGACAGAAAAGTACCCCCAGTTATTCGGAAACAATGCAACCACCGCTGAGGCTGAAGCTACTACTTCGGAATTTCAGGACGAAATTCCAGATCAACGGGGGGAGGATGTGACACCCCAGGAAAACCAGTGAACGATTGAACTTATCTAGCTTCCTCAGTGAGTGCATACCAAATTTCGGGACGAAATTTCTTTTTAGTTGGGGATAATGTGACAACTCGAACTTTAGACTTATCTTGTAACGTTACGTGCTTATGTGAAAGCTTACTATTTAATGATTATGTGATTATGTTATTATGTGCATTGTGTAATATGTGTTACGTGTATGTATTATCACACTAAACGAACCAAACCGCACAACATAAATGAAACGCACAACATGTATCACTCGCACAAGCCGATTCGGGCCTTATGCTTTGCACACGGAACTTTAGGGCAGCCCAAGTGGGTTCGGCCCACTTCCCTTAGTCGTGTAAACCCCATAGTTGGGGATTGGTATTGTTATTTGTCACAAGAACAAAATCATAACACACTAGAAACCCTAGCTCTCTCTTCTCTCTTCTCAAACCGACGGCCACCGAAGACTTTCGTACTCGGATCATCATTCCCTACTCGTAACCGGTTAGTGCACTGCTATGAACGTATAATTGTTAGTATGTTGATTGCATGTATTATCTTATGATCTTAATGATGTTGTGTGTTTAATCATTGAGTTAGTGTTCTTAGAACCGGCTTGTGTGTGTGCGTGTTTGATATATGATCTAGCCAATCGGATATGTTACTGATTGTTGTGGGTTGGTTATCATGTTGGTGTCTTAGATTAAACATATAAACTGGTTGGATGTTCATGCAAATCGGATCTTACTTTGCTGTTTCAAGAACCAATGTTCATAAATCGGTTTCATGCTTGTTAAATTATTCATATGTTTAGGTTAGGGTTCATATGAATTTGTGATAGATTATGCTTGTTTGATCGATATTTTTGCTAACTGATTGTTGATATTGTGTTAATTGATAATTTGGTCAACCGAAATTAATTGGCTATAGTAACAATATTGCTTGAAATATGGAAACTATATAACTGTTTCGCATAATTTCGGATTCACACAAGTCCAACCGCACAAGGCCTCTTAATCGCACAAGAGGCTGTTCGCACATGTTTCACTCGGTCGCACAATACCGTGGGCCACGCACGGATCGCATAAGCCGCTTCACTGTTGGGCCTTAGGCCCAATCTCAATCCCAATCGCACAACGGTCCTGGTCGCACAAGAGACCCTGGTCGCACAAGGGTCTCCAGTCGCACAAGGTTAATTGGATCGCACAAATGGTAAGCTTAGTTAAACTGTTGGGCCGGAGGGTAAATTGGACTGGGCTTGTCCGATCGCACAACACCAGCCGGACCGCACAAGTTCATATGGGTTATAAGATTTGGGCCGCACATGTTGTTGAATCACTTATACTAATATTGGGCCAATTCCTAATCTCACAAGTTGGATATGTTATGTTCGTTAACTTGTGTTGCATGTTTGCCATGATTATTACGTGCACGTTATCTGCTAGCTTATGTGAAACATATGTGCATTACTTGAGTCAAAACCTGACTTGTATGGTAACCCTGTTAGGACGTGGTTGACCACTTTAGTTCAAGAACCTTTTATTGTGTATCTGCCGAGCAACCCAAGGTGAGTTCACACTCTTACCAAGGCATGGGATTCCCGGGGTGTTGGGAATGGGATTGATAAGGATAAGGTTGAATAGACTCATACGGACACTGTTACTAGACTACCATACCATCGTCCTCGGTTGTGCAGGACACATACGTAAAACCTACGTATAACTAAGTTACTCACTATCCTCGGTTGTGAAGGATACTCACGTAAAACCTGCGTGAACGGATACTCACTACTGCCTCGGTTGTGTCAGGCGCTTACGTAAATCCTACGTAAACCCCCACGTACCCTATCCTTGGTTGTGAAGGATACTTACGTAAATCCTGCATAAACTTGTACGTATTACTGTTCTCGGTTGTGAAGAACACTTATGGTTACGCATAGTCTAGTGGATTAATAACATGGGAAGCCCCCACCAATAGAAACCTATATTGGCCCAGTAGAGCCACTTGATACTTATGAACTTACTGTTACGCATTTACTTTCTGTGAACTCGCTCAACTAGTTGTTGACTCTCTGCTGCATGCCTTGCAGGACCTTAGGTACTTATGGAGCTTGCACAAGGAGGAGCAGGTCGTTGTGGGCAGATGGATCGTGATTACGTATTAAAACACTTATGACATTTCAAACATTAATACTTATGTTGGGTTTTTACATTAATGCTTCCGCTATACTTAACTATGTTGGTTTTGATAAACACCTTTCGTATTGATGGATAACTTTTACTATATTTACATGTTCAATATGATTGGTGGCTTGATCCTGGTCATGTCACGCTCCCAAGCGGTGATACTCCGCACGTGGATTTTGGGGGTGTGACAACCGACTCTCGTGTGTTAGCTCGTACGGCCCCGGGTAGTTGATGTTTATTTGAAAATCATCATCCTTCTTTTTGACGAGCAGGAATGGGGTTACCCAGGAACCTTTTGGTCTGTTATCTTCCTTCTCTATCCACTGCTAAAACTTCACTGTCAATCCTTGCATTTCCGAAGGTGTAAGTCGCTCAGGGTGCATTGACTGCAAGCGCGACGCCTGGAATCAAATCGATGCAAAAATTCGACTTGTCGTTGAGGAGATAATTCCGGCTAGTCTTCGAGGAAGACTCCAGGATATTCTCCGATCACGGGGGTATCTTTGAGTTTTAGTTCTTCGGCTCCTCCTGTCCCCGACATGAGCCATAAAACAACACATCCTTCCCACAACAACTTTCGTGCCTTAAGCAATTCGTGATCGGTGGTGGCGTATCCTGTTTCGTGAGTCACAATCGTTCCTTCATTCGTCATTGAGGTGCGGATATCAACCTCCGCTCGTTCGCTTGCCAACTAATACATCCAATTACCACGTTGAAGCTTCCCAACTCAACTGGCAATAGATCTAGCATAAACTTACGCTCCCCGGGTTCTATCTTACTGATTCCAGTTACTGCGTCGGCTTCCACTAGCTTCCCCTAAGCTAGTTCTAATGGGTACTGGAATATCTACTTACCCGTTACTTAAACCAATTATACTCTCGAACTCTTAGAGGTGCGAATTGTAAAATTTGCAACAGTATTGGGCAATACAGATGCATAACATTAAGTAATTCGGGACGTACCGATATCCATACTAGAATCCCTGGCGTGTCTCCCTAGCTCCGGTGGGGAGCTTTCATCCTTGTGCCTGATTGTTTTTAGGGCAATATTTTCTGAAATGCTTTATGCTTCCACAGTTAAAACAACCTTGAGCACGTTTCTGTTTACCACTCATTCTGTCTCGACAATTGCCATTGTCGTTGTCCCCTTCGTGATTCTCACTACCGTCTTGGCCCCCATTACCCCGTTCAGTATCTTGCCAACAAGTTTCTTTAGGATGCCCCCTCTTTCCACAGTTAGCACATTTCCCATATCTACATCTCCTGGCATGATAACGTAAACAATTATCGCACTTAGGTAGGATACCCATGTAGTCTTTTCCCTGTTTGGCCTTCTTCTTGCTACTCCCCTGAGTAACCATCTTGAAATTTGCGAGCTTTCTCTTGTTATTCCCAGATGCTTCTATAGCGGTCTTCTTTTTCTCTTCCACAGTGGAAAATTCTCCTCGTCTAATTGCTTCTTCCGTGAGTGCCACGCTTATGTTGATAGCCTCGGTGATCGTTGAAGGTTTAGATGTTGTTACCGGGCTTAGAATCTGAGGTGCCAATCCCCTTATGAACTGTTCAACTCTCTTATACTCTGGTCCCCCCAGGAGTAAAGCAACTTGTGATAGTTCGTTAAATCTCTGCACATACTCCGCTATCTTTGGTCCTTCCATTTTCAAGTTCCATAGTTCTGTCTCCAATTTCTGGACTTCTGCCCTCGAGCAATATCTCTCACGCATCAGATTTTTCAGCTCGTCCCATGTGAAAGCCTTTGCAGCGGTCTCGCCCATTGTCCGAACTTGATGGTTCCACCATGACAGCGCCTCATCCACCAATAGTCCAGCTATATAAGTGACGTGATGTTCAGGGTCACATTTGCTCAGTCGTAAAACAGATTCTGTCTTTTCAACCCAGCGCACGATGGTAAGGCACCGCCAGTGCCATCGAACTGTCACACCCTGGCTTTGCGGAAGCGTGGGTTATTTCCTGAGGTACCTCTGCTGCAGTCGGAGCGATGGGCCTCGTACCGTGCGATGGCCTGTAAGAGGTGCTCTCGCATTTCCGCCTCTGTTGTAGGTAGTGGGTGGTTGATATCGGTGTTCCCTTGAGTCGACATCTTCCTAGAAGAAAGTCGGTTAGGTCAGGTCTAGTGAAGGACGCGAGCACATTAGTCTCTATTCAACGAATAAGACCTCAGAGGTGTATTACATATACGTATATACGCAGTCGTTATACATTCAGTCACATATTATCTCATGTATTGCACATCTTGTAAATAGGAATGTAGCAAGTAAGCATATAGCATTATAGTTATAGCACAAATATGTAGATCAACAGCGTGCTTAGTGGGGACATAGCGACGAAGTTTTTTTTCGTTAGTCATTAGTCATAAGTATTGTCGCGTGTTTAAAGATAATCGGGCTTTTATTATCCTCCGGCCACAGTCACAGTGTCTTTCAAAATGC